>NW_014570713.1:0-1730 GCF_001313835.1 Polistes canadensis
CCGTAAGTCGAGTGTTTCGCGTCGAACCTTTGTCTACTATTTCTGCGTCGACTAAGTTCGATATTTGTTTCGTAGTATGACAATTGCTATTGGGTTCGACATCTGTTATTGAATTAGACATCTGTTACTAAGCTTGCTACGTTTGTAAACGAGTTTTCGATAATTGTTTCTTAATCTTTACATTTATAAAGTTCTACATTTAAAATTGTCTTTGTTCGTATTGTGAGTTATACTGTGCATAACCTTGTGTTGTTTATTGTTAAAGTTTACTTAAGAATATTCTTTTATTTTACCTAAAATTTTTAGAAATGTTTCGAACCCACAACTAAGCTCCTTTTTGCACATGATTCCTTGTACCTATCTTCAAAATTCAACACCAGCACAATTGGAAATAAGGAGCACCGGAAATCAGCACAGGGAGCCACACTCTGAGGATTCCGTAAAATCATAGAGCAATATTAACATCAAAGTAAGTTGTCATCTCTTACTCATTAAAGGGGTAAGTTTCGCTTCTAGTTCAGATCCCGGGTAAATTACTGGCTCTACAGGCTAACCCAAAATAGGGCATTTATTCTCTTTGCCGAGAAGACAGCAAGAAAGTCGGTATCGGATAGGAGAATTATCTAAAATTGTTCTTGCTCCTTGGCGGTCCTCTTTTGGGACGTCACAGGAGGGCGAAAACTGGTGGCAGCGGTGGGATTAAAAAAAAGGGAAGTGAGAGTCTTAACCTTGCTTAGCTCGAATCCTTAGCGTGATATTATTGCTATAATTCACATATAGAGGGAAAATATTTCATAGTAGTTGAAATGGCGACAGACCGTACACGCGTTAGAACGGATTCTCTTATCTCTGACGGGGCGATGGGTGGAATTAATGACGAATTAGCGGAAAAGGAATTATTAGTAAAAAAAAGAATAGAAGAAATCATTTTGTTCTAAGAACAGGTAAATAGTTTGCAGTTGGAAAGTTATAAAAAACAGGAGGAACTGGACAGGAGAGAGAGCGAGATTGAAAATCAAAGAAAAAAGTTAGCACATAGAGAGCGTAAACTAGAATTAAGGGAAGAAGAAATTGGTAGGTCTATGGGCGAAGATTTTGGCAGCTTTCGAGGATTTGAACGATCGCGAACTCCAATAGACTCATTTATCACCATATTAGGAACGCCAAATTTGTAACCATCTAGTTTTCCACGGCCTGTTCCACCGCGTCAAACTATCTTTAATTCTTTGCCAAATAGTAACGATTTAAAAACAGAAAATGAGCGACTAAAGCGTCAATTTGATTTATTGAGGGGAGTTATTGCTGCATCTCGTCCGCCCTCTCCTTTTCCGCGTACAACGAATGCTTCGGTTAAATTGCGTGAAATTGTGGAGGCGGTACCAAGGTTCGATGGACACAACATTTTGGTTACTCAGTTTGCAAGAGCTTGTAAAAGAGCTCTTGATTCTTTGCCCGCTTGTTATTCTGTCGAAACAGAAACTTCGCTAACCAGGCAGCTTATCTCAAAATTAAACAGACACGCATACGTTGTTGTAGAGGATCTGAAAATGACTAAAGTAGAGCAATAAATAGATCAGCTGAAGGATGCTTTCTTGCCAGCACACGGGACGAATTACTATCGCGGACAACTAGCAACCGAGTTTAAAAAGCCAAAGGAGCACGTTCTTCATTACTTTAGTCGCGTCCGTAGTCTAACTCAGTCAATAATTGATGAGGAATCGAAGCAGGTT
>NW_014570713.1:2627-6780 GCF_001313835.1 Polistes canadensis
CAGTTCACGGGTATCTCCCAGGACAGACATAGCACGCTTGGCACTGCCAAGGTTCGCATATTTGGGCAAGACGTTAAAATCCACTTAGTAGAGGAAAATTTTCCTATTCAATCGAATGGTATTTTGGGAACCGAGTTCCTACAATCAAAGTCKGCTACCATTGATTATACTAGTGGATGTCTCAAATATCGCGAAAAGGTAATTCCGTTTGTCGCAGACGAGGGTTTTTGCATTCCTTCGAGAATGTCTCAAATTTGCTACTGCTACGTCGCGAACACTGGGGTAAAAAAGGGATATATCCCTCGGTTACAGCTCCGACCTGGAGTCTATGCAGGTGAAGCTGTAGTTAAAAACGAAAACGGGAAAGCATATTTTAAGGTTATAAACACGACTTCGAAACCTGGCTCTTTAGAAATTCAGAGATTGAAATTATTTGATTATAGTCTGGGTACTCTGCCGAATTCTGCACCAAATAACTCCGATCCTTTGTCCGAAATCTGCGATCCCGATCAATCCGAATATTTGCATTATRTACATACCATTTTTGCATCCACCTTCGTTAGTGAAACTCCGAAGAGGGGTGATCAGAAATCCGAATCAACCTTACCACCCTTTTGAGTAGAATCCGTAAAATCCCTCCTCCGTCTCGAACATTTTAATACGGAAGAGGCTGAATCTGTTTCAAAATTGATTGCAGCAAACGCTGATATCTTCCATTTGCCAGGCGAACAACTTGGATGCACCGATATTTGGCAACATAAGATCATTACTAGTGACAATGTTCCAGTGTACACAAAACAATATAGATTCCCTCTTGTTCACAAGGAAGAAGTTAGGAAACAGACATCTGAATTACTGAAAGACGGAATAATTGGGCCATCTCTCTCACCGTACAATTTTCCAATATGGATTGTACCTAAAAAGGCGGATTCCAAGGGAAATCCCAAATGGCGGATGGTGATCGATTATCGGATTGTATATGAAAAAACAGTAGGAGACGCTTATCCTATACCTAACATAACCGAAATATTGGACCAACTCGGCGCGGCAAGATATTTTTCGACATTTTATTTGAAGTCCGGATTTCACCAAATTAAAATGCATCCGGATGACCGAGAAAAGACAGCGTTCTCGACCCTGTACGGTCATTTTGAATTTAGTAGAATGCCATTCGGCTTAAAACACGCTCCAGCAACTTTTCAACGGTTGATGGATCATGTCTTAACCGGTTTACAGGGCGAGGAAATGTTTGTTTACTTGGATGATGTCGTTCTTTACGCAAGGTCACTTAGCGAGCATAAAGCAAAATTTGATAAGCTCGCGCAAAGACTCCGTAAGGCCAATTTGAAGTTACAACCTGATAAATGTGAATTTTTAAGGCGGGAGGTAATTTATTTGGGACACATTATCGGAGAGAACGGTGTTAAACCTGACCCAAAAAAATTAGACGCTGTCAGAGAATTTCCGCGACCGAAAAATGCTAAATCTGTTCGACAATTTTTGGGACTTGCCGGATATTATAGAAGGTTTATTCCTGCCTTCTCTAAGGTTGGTAAACAATTGACTGATTTATTAAAAAAGGATGTTTTATTTCGCTKGGAAAGTACCCAAGAAAATGCATTTTGCTCGTTAAGGGACTCATTGTGCAGGGAACCGATACTACAGTTTCCAAATTTTAACTTGCCCTTTAACGTGGCAACGGATGCATCCGGCTATGCAATTTGTGCCGTCTTGAGTCAGGGTCCTGTCGGGAAGGATCTGCCTGTCTCATACTGCTCGCGAATTTTGAATAAAGCAGAAAATAAACTACTCTACAATTGAAAGAGAACTTCTGGCAGTAGTATATGCGACAAGTTATTTTAGGCCTTATTTATACGGGCGGAAGTTTACTCTGATAACTGATAACAAGCCGCTAGTTTAGCTCAAGTTAATTAAAGATCCGACTTCGAGACTCGTAACATGGATTTTAAAGTTAACTGACTGTTCGTTTAATATTGTGTATAAGCCCGGAATTGCTAATGCTAACGCAGATGCATTATCCCGAAATCCAGTGGAGACGAGGAGCGTACTCCCTGTATATGCGGACGATTCGGACGACAGCCCTATTATGTTCAATGCCAGACGCGCATTAACAGAAAACGAAGACTATGACCTCGATGAAACAGCTGACGGGACAGACGATCTCGACGTGACGTTGCCCTCGTCAGCTGACGCTAAAATTAACAGAAACAGACAATGAATACTCTGACGTCGGGAGTACTAGTGACTCAGCTGACTACGATAAATTGTTTTCTCCGTGCGCACCGACGAGAATAGATATGCGTTCAAGAATGATAACGGAAAATATATTCGAGACAAGGGACTCTCTGCATTTAAGGCGAGATAACTTGATAGTATTTACGGATCTTAGCGGTACACCTTGTGACGATAGCGCCAAACTTTTGAATAAAGCCAAACGGCTCCCGAAATCGGAACATTTGGTGTTAGCTCGGGCTGGGGTAACTAACATCGAAAAATATAAACTAGTAATAATACCTATAAAGGAACAAGCTGAGAACTCTACAAAATTCGAAACTCTGGTAGGGGCAATTGGAGCTTTACTTTCTGTTGCCCGCGAATTGGGATTTAAATCTGTAAGTATTTCTAAGACAAATAATATCGATTGCATCCCATGGTCGCATGTCAAAAGGAAACTTCAAAATACTTTTGAATCTGAAATTTGCAAAATAGTTATTTGTCTTAATGAAATTCTAATCCCAGAACAGGAAAAGCGTGATGACATTCTTGCGGAATGCCACTCTTCGGCTATCGGTGGACWWAAGGGTGTAACAAAAACTTATAACAGAATTAGGCAGGGGTATCATTAGCCCAATATAAAAAGGGACATACAAGAATACATTAGAAATTGCGAAGGATGTCAATTAAAGAAATTAATTAGAATAAAGTCCCAGGAGCCAATGATACTAACCGATACGCCAGGAGCGGCATTCGACAAAATTGCCATGGACATTGTTGGACTACTTCCGGAAACAGAAAAGGGCAATAAATCTATTCTCACCATACAGGATTCACTAACAAAATTTTCCGTTGCAGTAGCTCTGAAGACTGCTACATCAGTTGATGTTGCGGAGGGCATGGTCCATAATTTTTGTAATATATTAAGAGCGCCACGCTTAATTCTGACGGATCAAGGGAAAAATTTCACAGGCTCCTTACTAAGGGCAATTGCTAAACAGTACCGTTGTAAGCAAATAAAAACCACAGCATTTCACCCACAGTCAAATGGGTCACTTGAGCGTTCGCATATTGTATTAATGGAATACTTAAAACAATTTAATAGTAGGAAGAGCGATTGAGATAATTGGCTCACTCATGCTATGTTCGCATACAATACTAGCACGCATGAGGGAACTAGGGTCACGCCTCATGAATTGGTATTCGGAAGACAAGCGAATGCTTCCTCGGGAGAGGTGCTTACGAACATTGCCCTAGAGAATACCTATTTAAAATACTATTTAGACTTAGTTCATAAAATTAGGTCAGCTCAGAAAATAGCAAGAAGGAACCTGGTAGGCGCAAAAATAAAATCCAAATTTTATTATGATCAAAATTCTTGCGGCCAACAACTTGAGGTCGGAAATAACGTCTATTTGTTAAAACAACCAAATTCTAAGCTTGGAGACCAGTACACTGGCCCACACCAGATTCTAAAGATTCTACGTAATAATAACATAAAAATTAGTTATAAAAATGGAAGTAGGATTGTCCATCGAGACAAAGTTAAATTACCTAGAAATAAAAATTAGGACAATTCTTGCATAGGTATCACATATAAAACCTTTGTATTAATCTATTATAAGAAATTTTTTTCAAGACCTGTGCATCTGCAACAGAGAGGATGCATTCCGAACTTTGCTGCATCATCATCGGTTGCGTCACCATTGCTTCCGCATTGTTAGGTTACGATTGCGGCGGAACAGCTGCGAATATAACATCTGTGTCACTGCTGGAGACGGGGGACTGCAATCTCTCCACCACAACACCCAATCAGACGAAGACGTACATACAGCTGTTGCAGCTGACTGACTACGATACAACACCGGTATACCAGTGTCGGATTGAAGTTGACCGTGTCATTTATTACTGTGGCATG
>NW_014570713.1:7590-9418 GCF_001313835.1 Polistes canadensis
AGGCGGTGAAGTTGCACATATTATCAAATGCACACCGGTTCCTGTAAGGGTTAGACACGCGGGAGAATGTTATCGTGAACTCCCAGTGACATATCAAAACACCAGCATGTTCCTTAGGCCAAAATCCAGAATTTTGGTATGTAAGGGCACCGAAGAATCCTGCAGCGCACTACTACTACAAGCATATCTAGTTAAAGGTGTTTGGTACCAGTTGCTGTTAAAGCCAACTTACATGAAGGATCTGCAAGTTTTAGAACCAGACACGGAAGTGTTGTTGAAATATACCGACGCGGGATCCTTGGCCACCAGTGGTATTTACACACAGGCDGATCTGGACAATCTTAGGGACCACGTAATGTTCCCTATAGAACAGCCCTCTATACTGAACAATATTGCCAGGGGGGCAACCGGTCAAAAAGTGCAAACAGAAACATTGAATTTTATGAACTTTGTGAGTAAAAACGAATTTAACAAATTTGCGGAGAGTGTTACCTCGAAAGTGTGGAACGAACTTTTGAAATTCGGGTCAGTCAGTGCGGCAATACTGGGAGTAATGTTTATATTTAAAATAATAAAATTGGTCGTTTATTCCATCTTACGTCGTTACGCCCTACACACGGTATATGGGTTGAGCATCCATCTATTGGGTGCTATTTTGGGCTCAATAACGGTCCTACTTCTCCAGTTAAGGAACAGTAGGGATCGCCGGGCTGCATCAACTGAAACCGAACTCCGTGAAATCACCACGGAGCAGTCCGAAACAGTAGGCGGTTTAGCTGGTGGCAATCAACCAACTACGGCTACAGGCAGCTCGCAAACCGAGGAATCACCTGGTAAGAAATTGCGGTTTTATGCGAACGGCGAAATCCTTCAGAAATTTCGCTCTTTACGAAGCAGTAGAAAGTGAATTTCTACGTGCTTCTCTTAAAGGGGGGAGGTGTCACGTCATAGTGACAACTAATTTTTAAAATTCAAGTATTTATAGTCTATCTCAATTTTGTCATAATTCTATATATTAAGCGTTAATATTTGCTTTTTCTTCATTAACAAATTTGTATCTATATTGTTTTGTAGCCTAATATTTTAGTACGCGATGTTTTTCTCTAAATATTGTGTAATTTGCACTTTTATCTAATGAGTGCTCTCATGAAGGACCATCGATATTGGCATTTTTGAAGCATATGGAAATTAGAATAGTACGGATCAGTTGTCGTTCATATGGGAGCCTACCTTACCTACCAATAGGGTCGGTAAGCAGGTCTGTCGATAAGTGCAAGTCTGTAATACCGACTTCGTGCTCCTACATTACCGACACTTGCTATTAACATTAGGTTAATATAACAATTGCTATTTGCATTTATCTTTAATTAAGTGGTTGCTGCAGATAACATTGTTATATATTTTGGTGTTCTTTTTATATAGGAATAAATTTTAACAGTTATTGTTAATTAATGGAACAATTAGTTAATAACAATTATATGAAATAATAATGTTAGCTGGAACATAAAACTCCCACAGTCGTAATAAGGCACACGTGCGATGAAAGGAATTCTCTTAACTCAGGTGTGGGGCGCACGTTCAGTTCCGGGAATTTCTGCCTGATAGTAACCTAATACTTTAGTCGCTACCGGGAATCAGCGCTTGAGAGTAAATGATATTTTTTCGGGGCAAATGTCATTTCCAGCTGACGACAGCAGTTTGGAGCTTGATTGTAACTAATATTTATTCACACGTGCAGACCTAAAAGATCAGCAGATTCCTTTCCCACGGGTTGGTAAGGGTCGGTAGTGGAGGAGGCACCTAGTGCGAGTGGGGGTACCTCCCACTC
>NW_014570714.1:0-2054 GCF_001313835.1 Polistes canadensis
AACCTGACATCCATTCTGTCTTGTTTCTATTAGCAAATTTTTCCCTTCACAAAAAAGATTTATTATATTTAAGAAGCAATTTTTGCCACTTTCTGAATTAAACCGTAGTTCAAAACTATTAAATACATAAAGTAAAGCTATAAAAAAAAAGCTGTTCAACGTTTTTTTTTCAAGTCTTAAAGTGCATACTTACAATTGAAAAGTATTACGTTTAGCAAAATTCAGCAAGAAACATTTATAATTCAACAACTGTAGTTTAAAAAAAGGAATAAAATCATTTTATTACAACATTTTTTGGTTACTGTATGTGAAGAACTTAATTCTTTTTCAACGAAACTCGATTGTAGTAAACCTGACGTCCATTCTGTCTTGGTTGTAATAGCACATTTTTGCCTTCACGAAAAAGATTTAATATATTTAAAAAGAAATTTTTGCTACTTGCGGATTTAAACCGTAGTTTAAAACTATTAGATACATTAAGAAATGCTATATAATAAAAGCTGTAAAACGTTTTCTTTTAAGTTTTAAAGCGTATAATAACAAATAAAAAGTGTTTCGTTTAGTAAAATCCAGCAAATACCATACATATTTCTACATCTGCAGTCCCAAAAAAGGGTAAAAATCATTTTATTATAACATTTTTTGGTTACTTTAGGTGAATAACTCATTTCATTTTTAACGAAAATCGATTGCAATAAACTTGAAATCCATTCGGTTTCGTTTCTCGCAGCACATTCTAACCGTCGCAAAAAATGTTTAAATATATTTAAAATAAAATTTTATCTACACTCTGAATTAAACCGCAGGTCAAAACTATCAGATACATAAAGAAATGCTATAAAACAATAGCTGTAAAACGTTTTCTTTTATGTTTTAAAGCGCATACTAACAATTAAAAAGTGTTACGTTCAATAAAATCCAGCAAATACCATTTTAAAATCTATAACTGCAGTCTAAAAAACGAAAAAAATCATTTTATTACAACATTTTTTGGTTACTGTACGTGAAGAACTCAATTCTTTTTCAACGAAACTCGATTGTAGTAAACATGACGTCCATTCTGTCGTGTTTCTAATAGCACATTTTTACCTGCACAAATAAGATTTAATATTGTTGAAAAGTGTACATTGTATATTGTAAGGTCAAATGTATGTGCTGTAGCGCAAGAGCATGTGTTGGTATACTACTGTTTGTGAGAGAGACGCACACATGTAAGTCTCCCTACTTTATTTTTTGTAAGATTAGTATATAAGGGATAGCGATTAGCTGTATAGGGCTCTCGGCTAGAAGAATTGAATAGTTAAAAGTAAAAGTAATAGCACGTGGCACGGAAGAACTTGTATTWRATARATKTATTAAACTTTCACCACCCATATTAAACGATATTTTTCTTTATTAATTTAGCATGGTAGCAGAGGTCCGTGGTTATATGAGGTGGTAAAGGTAAGTATACTCAAGAAGTGAGTTTTTCTGAATAATATTGTGAATACGTTGAAGAATATTAACGCAAAGAAAATCGAATCAACATGGCAGACGAAAGAGAATCCGAAAACAAAGGATTTCTATTACAAGTTTTGATGGGACTCATTACGAAAAATGAAAGTATAAATTAAAATTATTCTTGGAACTGAAAGAATGCAATGAAGTTATTGAACTTAATGAAAGGCCACCAACGATCACAGAAGCCGTATGAAATGAACAAGAAATAGAAGCAAAGAGTTATATTGTGAACAGTGTACAAATACACAACTAGAATTAATTATTTCTGAAAGAAGTGCCAAAGAGATGATTGATAAATTATATGGAAACTTCTTAGTAAAAAGTAGGGCTTTGAAATTATTATGTAAGAGAAAACTACTTGATTTCAAAATTGATGAAAATAAGAATCCAACAAATTTTTATAACAATTTTGAAAAACTAGTAAACGAACTTAAAAATGCTGGAGAAAAGGTAACAAACGAAGATAAGTTGAATTATTTTTTGTTAACACTACCGGGAAGCTGGTCGCATATAGTTGATATTGTAGATGCGTTACCAGATAAAAGAAAAAACAG
>NW_014570714.1:3849-5181 GCF_001313835.1 Polistes canadensis
GGAGAACTATCATGAAGCAATAAATAATAACGAGAGCGAGAAATGGCAAGAAGCCATAGACAAAGAAATTGATTGTTTAAATAAAAATGCAACATGGAAGTTAGTCGAAAAACCGAAAGACAAAAAAGCACTTGATTTAAAGTGGGTCTATACAAAGAAAGGAGACAATAAATATAAGGCGAGAATTGTAGTAAAAGGATTTTAGCAAAAAAAGATAATTGATGATATTTATTCATTAGTGGCGAGGACCCAAACATTAAAAATTTTACTATACTATTGTGAACAAAAAAAATTTTTAAATTGATCAAATGGACGTAGAATCAGCGTTCCTTAATGGAAAAGTAAAATCAGACGTCTATGTGAAACAACCTCAAGGTTATGATAATGATTCAGAAAGAGTATGTAAATTAGACAAGGCTTTGTACGGACTACGCGAAAGTCCACGCGCATGGTATGGATGTTTAGATAATTATTTAAGCGAGTAAGGTTTCGAGGAAAATAAAATTGATTATTGTTTATATTTTATGAAAGTCAAAAGTGAAAAGGTTTATTTAATTATTTTTGTTGATTATTTATTATTAGCAAGTAAGGATAGAAAGTTAATTAAATATATCAAAAGAAAATTAACTGATAAATTTCGAATGAAATATGTGGGACGAGTTAAAACGTACTTAGGTATGAATATTAATTATGATTGTAGTAAAAATTACATGACTTTAGATCAAAAGGACTATATTGAGTCTTTAGCGAGAAAATATAACCTAGAAAATGCGAAACTGTATGCTACTCTAATGGAACAAAACCTAAAATGTGAGCTTCTTTAACAGCATCAAATGATATAAAATATAGATACTCAATTGGTGCACTGCTATATATAAGCTCAAGTACTAGACCAGATATATGTTATTCAGTAAATTACTTAAGTAGATTTCAAAATTGTTAGACTAGAGTCATGATAAATATGCACTAAGAATATTAAAGTATTTATAATATACGACAGAATTAAAATTGGTTTATAAGAAAAATCTAAATGCTAATACTTTAGAATGTTGCGTTGATGCCGATTGGGAAGGAGACATAGTTGACAGAAAATCAACAACGGGATATGTAATCAAAATGTATGGAAACACTTTTTATTGGAAATCAAAAAAGTAGAATATTGTAACAAAGTCGTCTACCGAAGCTGAGTATGTTGCGTTATCAGCATGTGTGAGTGAATTAAAATTAAGTAAAGATTTGCTAAAGATATTTGAAATAGATATTAAGAATCCAATTAAAATTTATGAGGATAATGCAGGTGCAATTATTATTAGTAAATATGGAAATCTAACA
>NW_014570714.1:8420-9551 GCF_001313835.1 Polistes canadensis
AGATACATAAAGTAATGCTATATAAAAAAAGCTGTAAAACGTTTTCATTTAGGTTTTAAAGCGTATACTAACAAATAAAAAGTGTTACGTTTAATATAATCCAGCAAGAAACATTAATAATATTACAACTGCAGTCCAAAAAAAGGGAAAAATTCATTTTATTATAACATTTTTTGGTTACTTTAGGTGAATAACTCATTTCATTTTTAACGAAAAACGATTGTAATAAACTTGAAATCCATTCGGTTTTGTTTCTAGTAGCACATTCTAACCGTCGCAAAAAATGGTTAAATATATTTAAAATGAAATTTTAGCTACATTCTGAATTAAACCGCAGTTCAAAATTGTTAGATACATAAAGAAATGCTATAAAACAATAGCTGTAAAACGTTTTCTTTTATGTTTTAAAGCGCATACTAACAATTAAAAAGTGTTACTTTCAATAAAATCTAGCAAATTCCATTTTAAAATCTATAACTGCAGTCTAAAAAACGAAAAAAATCATCTTATTACAACATTTTTTGGTTACTGTACGTGAAGAACTCAATTCTTTTTCAACGAAACTCGATTGTAGTAAACATGACGTCCATTCTGTCTTGTTTCTATTAGCACATTTTTACCTTCACAAATAAGATTTAATATTGTTGAAAAGTGTACATTGTATATTGTAAGATCAAATGTATGTGCTGCAGCGCAAGAGCATGTGTTGGTATGCTACTGTTCGTGAGAGAGACGCACACATGTATGTCTCCCTACTTTATTTCATGTAAGAGTAGTATGTAAGGGACAGCGATCAGCTGTATAGGGCTCTCGGCTAGAAGAATTGAATAGTTAAAAGTAAAAGTAATAGCACGTGGCACGAAAGAACTTGTATTATATAGATTTATTCAACTTTCACCACCCATAATAAACGATATTTTTCTTCATTAATTTAACAAATATTTCTAAAAAGATATTTTTGCTACTTTCTAAAAAAAACCGCAGTTCAAAACTATTAGATACATAAAGAAATGCTATATAACAAAAGCTGTACAATGTTTTCTTTCAAATAATAAAGCGAATAATAACAAATAAAAAGTGTTACGTTCAATAAAATCCATCAAATAACATTTATATTTCAATAACTGCAGT
>NW_014570715.1:0-1439 GCF_001313835.1 Polistes canadensis
AAGTACTTACATTAAAATGAAAAGACATTCGATGCTTTGAGTACTATTATTTAAATAAAAAAAGATTTGATAAATTGAGTACTTTAATCCATACAGAAAGATAATAATTAGTTCAGTACATTCATTTAAATGAATTAAGAAGTATTTTCATTTAAATGAATAGAGATTTGATTAGTTAAGTATTTGCTTTCAAAAGGAAAAAGATTTAATGAGACAACTACGGTTATTGGAAAGAGTTAGATTTAATGAGTACATTTTTTTCCAATAAACAAAAAGAGATTTGATAAGTAAAGTACTTTTTTTTAAATTGTAAGAGATATGATAAGTTGAGTACTTTCGTTAAAATACCAAGTGTACACAAGTGTTTAGTACTTTTATTCAAATGAAAAAAAAATTGATAATTATAGTACTTTAATTTAAATAGAAAAAGATTAGATAAAATGTGTACTTTTATTTAAATACAAAGAGATTTTATGTGTTGAGTACTTTCAATTAAATATAAAGAGATTTAATAGGATTGGTACTTCTACTCATATGAAAAGAAACTTTATAGGTTAAGTGCTTTTAGTTAAATAGTAAGAGATATAAAATATTGTGTACTTTTATTCCAAAACAAATATATTTGATATGTTAGATACTTTTTTTTAAATAAAAAGCGATTTAATTGGATTTGTACTGCCATTTAAATTGAAAGACATTTGATATGTTTGGTACTTCAATTAAAATAGAAAGAGATTTGTGGAGTAAGGAACTTTTATTCAAATAAAAAGAGATTTATAAAGTATAGTACTTTTGTTGAAATAGAAATAGATTTAATAATTYTAGTACTTTCGTTTAAATAGAAGGAGATATAATGTGTTGAATAACTTAATTCAAATGGAACAGGATTTACTAGGTTAAGTACTCTTATTTAAAAACAAGAGATTTGATGAGTTGTTTACCTTGTTTGAACGTTGGGGTTGCTTTGATGATGCGTCAGGGTTGGAATGTCAAGGTTGCTTTAGGATTGGAACTTTAAAGTTGCTTTAGGGATGCGTCAAAGTTGGAACGTCGAAGTTGCTTTAGGGATGCGCTACTGTGGGAACATCGGAGTGGCTTTTGGGATGCGTCTTGGTTTGAACGTTGGATTGCTTTAGGGATGCGTCAGAAATGGAGGGTCGGGGTTGCTTTAAGGATGCGTCAGGGTAGGAACGTCAGGGTTGCTTTGGGGATACGTCAGAATAGGAACGTCGGGGTTGCTTTAGATATGCGTTAGGGTTTGAACGTCAGGGTTTATTTTGGGATGCGTCAGGGTTGGAACGTCGTGGTTTTTTTGGGATGCGTCAGGGTGGGAACATCGTGGTTTGTTTGGTAGACGCGTCATGGTTCGAATTTTGGGATTGCTTTGATGATGCGTCAAGGTTGGAACGTCAGGGTTGCTTTAGGGATGCGTCAGGGTT
>NW_014570715.1:3598-9427 GCF_001313835.1 Polistes canadensis
ATGCATCAGGGTTTGAAAGTCGGGGTTGCTTCAGGGATGCGTCAGGTTTAGAACGTCGGGTTTGCTTTAGGGATTCGTCAGGGTTGAAACGTCGATTGCTTTGAGGATGCGTCAGGGTTTGATCGTCAGTGTTGCTTTGGGGATGCGTTAGGATGGGAACGTCAGAGTTGCTTTAGGGATGCGCCAGGATGGGAACTTCGGGGTTGCTATAAGTATGCGTCAGGATTGGAACGTCAGAGTTGCTTTAGGGATGCGCCAGTATGGGAACGTCGGAGTTGCTATAAGTATGCGTCAGGATTGGAACGTCTGGGTTTTTTTAGGGATGCGTCAAAGTTTGAACGTCGGGGTTGCTTTAGGAAGGCGTCCGGGTTTGAACGTCGGGGTTGATTTAGTGATGCGTTATGGTTAGAACGTCAAGGTTGCTTTAGCAATGCGTCTGGATTGAACGTCAGAGATGCTTTAATGATGCGTCAGGGTAGGAACGTGTAGGTTGCTTTATGGTTGGAACTTTAAAGTTGCTTTAGAGATGCGTCAGGGTTGGAACGTCGAAGTTGCATTGGGGATGCGTAAGTGTTGGAACGTCGGAGTTGCTTTGGGGATGCTTCCTGGTTTGAACGTCGGGATTGCTTCAGGAATGCGTCAGGGTTGGAACGTTGGGGTGGCTTTGGAGAGGCGTCAGAGTTGGAACGTCGATATTCCTTTAGGGTTGCGTTTAAGGTTGGAACGTCGGGGTTGCTTTAGGAATGCGTGTGAGTTGGAACGTCTGGGTTGCTTTGATGATGCGTTAGGGTTAGAACGTCGGGGTTGCTTTAGAGATGCATCAGGGTTGGAACGTCGGGGATGATTTAGGGATGCGTCAGGGTTGGATCGTCGGGGTTTCTTTAGGGATGCGTCAGGGATAGAACGTCGGGATGACTTTAGGGTTGAAACGTCGGGGTTACTTTAAAGATGCGTCAGGGTTGGAACGTCTGGGTTGCTTTAGGGAAGCGTTAGTGTTAAAGCGTCGAACTTGCTTTAAGGATACGTAAGGGTTTAAGTGTCGGGGTTGCTTTGGGGATGCGTCAGAATTGGAACGTCAAAGTTACTTTAAGGATGCGTCAGGGTTAGAAAGTCGGGGTTGCTTTAAAAATGCGTCAGACTTGAAACGTCGGACTTGCTTTAGAAATGCGTTAAGGTGGGAACGTCAGCGTTACTTTGGGGTTGCGTTAGCTTTAGAACGTCGTGGATGCTTTACGGTTGCGTCAGAGTAGAAATGTCGATGTTGCTTTAAAGATGCGTCAGAGGTTGGAACGTCGGGGTAACTTTGCGGATGCGTCACGGTTTGAACGTCGTAGTTGCTTTGGATATGCGTAAGGGTTGGAACGTCGGGGTTGCTTTAGGGATGCGTCAGGGTGGGAACGTCAGGTTTGCTTTAGTAATGCTACAGGGTTGGAACTTCAGTATTGCTTTAGGGATGCGTCAGGGTTGGAAAGTTAGGCTTGCTTTAGAGAGGCGTCAGGCTTGTAACGTCAGGGTTGCTTTAAATATGCGTCAGAATTTAAACGTCCGGGTGGCTTTAGAGATTCGTTAGGGTTGGAACGTCAGGGCTGCTTTACAGACACGTAAGGGTTAGAACGTCGGGATTGATATAGGGATGCGTCAGGGTTTGAACGTCAGGGTGAGAAAGTCGGGGTTACTTTGTAGATTCGTCAGTGTTTGAACGTCAGGGTTTTTTATGGATGCATTAGGGTTAGAACGTCGGGGAATCTTTAGGGTTGGAACGTTGCAGTGGCTTTAGAAATGCGTCAGAGTTGAAACGACAGGGTTGAATTAGGGATTCGTCAGGGTTGGAATGTCGGGATTGCTTTAAAAAGGGCGTCAGGGTATAAGTGTCAAGGTTACTTTAGGGATGCGTCAGGGTTGGAACTTCAAGGTTGCTTTAGGGATGCGAAAGGGTAGGAACGTCAGTGTTGTTTTAGGGGTGCGCTAGGATGGGAACGACGGGGTTGCTATAAGTATGCGTCAGGATTGGAACGTCTGGGTTGCTTTAGAGATGCGTCAAAGTTTTAACGTCGGGGTTGCTTTAGGAAGGCGTCCGGGTTTGAACTTCGGAGTTTCTTTAGGAAGGCGTCCGGGTTTGAACGTCGGGGTTGATTTGATGATGCGTCAGGTTGGAAACGTCGGGGTTACTTTAGGGATTAATCAGGGTAGGAACGTCATGTTTTTTTTAGTGATTCGTCAGGGTTGGAACGTCGAAGGTGCTTTAGGGATTCGTCAGGGTTTTAGCTTCGGTGTTGCTTTGAGAAGGCGTCAGGGTTAGAACGTCAGGGATGCTTTAAAGATGCGTCAAGGTTAGCAAGTCAGGGCTGCTTTGAGGATGCGTCAGGGTTAAAACGTCTAGGAGACTTTGGGGATGCGTCTTGGTTTGAACGTCAAGATTGCTTTAGGGATGCGTAAGGGTTGGAAAGTCGGGGTAGTTTTAGTGATGCGTCTTGGCTTTAACGTCGTAGTTGCTTTAGAATGCGTAAGGGTTAGAACGTCGGGGATGCTTTAGGGATGCTTTAGGGTAGGAACGTCGGGKATTGCTTTTGGGATGCGTCAGGGTTGGAGCGTCGGTGTTGCTTTGAGGATGCGTCAGCTTTGGAACGTCACGGTTGCTTTAGATTTGCGTCAGGTTTGGAACGTCAGAGTTGCTTTGGGTGTGCGTCTTAGTTTGAACGTCAGGATTGCTTAAGGGATACGTCAGGGTTAATACGTCGGGGTGGCTTTGGAGATGCGTCAGGTTTGGAACGTCAGGGTTGCTTTAGGGTTGCGTCAGGATTTGAACGTCGATGTTGCTTTAGGGATGCGTTAGGGTTGGAACGTCGGGGTTGCTTTAGGAATGCGTCTGGGTTTGAACGTTGGGGTTGCTTTGATTTTGCGTCAGGGTTGGAACGTCGAGGTTGCTTTACGGTTGGAACTTCAAAGTAGCTTTAGGGATGCGTTAGGATTGGAACATCGAAGTTGCTTTGGGGATGCGTTAGTGTTAAAACGTCGGAGTTGCTTTGGGGATGCATCAGGATGGTAACTTAGGGGTTTATTTAAGGATGCGTCAGGGTGGAAACGTCGGGGTAGCTTTGAAGATGCGTCAGGTTTGAAACGTCGGGGTTGCTTTAGGGATGCGTCAGGGTTTAAACGTAGGAGTAGCTTTAGGGATGCGTCAGGGTTTAATCGTCGGAGTTGCTTTAGGGATGCTTTAGGGTTAGAACGTCAGGGTTTCTTTAGAGATTCGTCTGGATTGAAAATCAGAGTTGCTTTGATGATGCGTCAGGGTTGGAGCGTCAGGGTTGCTTTAGAGATGCGTCAGGTTTGGAACGTCGAATTTGCATTAGGGATGCGTTAGTGTTGGAACGTCGGAGTTGCTTTGGGGATGCTTTTTGGTTTGAACGTAGGGATTGCTTTAGGAAGTCGTCAGGGTGGTATCGACGGGGTGGCTTTAGAGATGCGTCAGGGTTGGAACGTCGATGTTGCTCTAAGGATGCGTTTAAGGTTGGAACGTCGGGGTGGCTTTAGAAATGCGTCTAGGTTTGAACGTCTGGGTTGCTTTGATGATGCGTCATGGTTGGAACGTCGGGATGGCTTTAGGGATACGTAAGGGTGGAAACGTCGGGAAGGCTTTAGAGACGCGTAAGGTTTGGAACGCCGAGGTTGCTTTAGGGATGCTTCAGGGTTGGAACGTCGTGGTTGCTTTAGGGATGCGTCATGGTTAAAAAGTCAGGGTTGCTTAAGGGATGCGTCAGGGTTGGAACGTCTTGGTGGCATTGGAGATGCGTTGGTGTTGGAACGTCAAGGTGGCTTTAGGGATGCGTCTAAGTTTGAACGTCGTAGTTGCTTTGGGGATGCATCAGGGTTGGAGCGTCAAGGTTGCTTTAGAGATGCGTCAGGTTTGGAACGTCAGAGTTGCTTTAGGTGTGCGTCTTGGTTTGAACGTCAGGATTTCTTTAGGGATACGTCAGGGTGGGAACGTCGGGGTTGTTTTGGAGATGCGTCAGGTTTGAAACGTCGGGGTTGCTTTAGGAATGCGTCTTGGTTTGAACGTCAGGGTTGCTTTGATTTTGCGTCAGGGTAGGATCGTCGAGGTTGCTTTAGGGTTGGAACTTCAAAGTTGCTTTAGTGATGCGTCAGGATGGGAACGTCGAAGTTGCTTTAGGGATGCGTTAGTGTTGGAACGTCGGAGTTGCTTTAGGGATGCGTCAGGGTAGAAATGTCGGGGTTGCTTTGAAGATGCGTCATGGTTAGAACGTCGGGGTTTCTTTAGGGATGCTTCAGGGTTATACGTCGGAGTTGCTTTAGGGATGCGTTATGGTTAGAACGTCGGGGTTGCTTTAGCGATTCGTCTGGATTGAACGTCAGAGTTGCTTTGATGATGCGTCAGGGTTGGAACGTGTAGGTTGCTTTAGGGATGCGATAGGGTTGGAACGTCAGGGTTGCTTTGGGGATGCGTCAGGGTAGGAATGTCGAGGTTGCTATATGGATTCGTCAGAGTTAGAACGTTGCGGTTGCTATATGGATGCGTCAGGGTGGGAACGTAGGGGTTTCTTTAGAAATGCGTCAGGGTGGGAACCTCAGGGTTGCTTTAGGGATTCGTCAGAGTTTGTACGCCCAGGTTCCTTTAGGGATACGTCATGATTAAAGCGTCGAAGTTGCTTTAGGTATGCATTAGGGTTTGAGCGCCGGTGTGGATTTAAGGATGCGTAAGGGTTGGAAATTCAGTGTTGCTTTAGGGATGCGTCAGGGTTTGAAAGTCAGGCTTGCTTTAGAGATGCGTCAGGCTTGTAACGTCAGGGTTGATTTAGGAATGCGTCAGAGTTTAAACGTCGAGGTGGCTTTAGAGTTGCGTTAGGTTAGGAACGTCAGGGCTGCTTTACAGACACGTCAGGGTTAGAACGTCGGGATTGATTTAGGCATGCGTCCGGGTTTGAACGTCAGATTGGCTTTGAGAATGCGTCAGGGTGGGAAAGTCGGTGGTACTTTGGGGTTTCGTCAGTGTTGGAACGTCAGGGTTCTTTAGGGATGCATCAGGGTTAGAACGTCGGGATTACTATAGGGTTAGAACGTTGCAGTTGCTTTAGAAATGCGTCAGAGTTGAAACGTCAGGGTTTAATTAGGGATTCGTCAGGGTTGGAATGTCAGGATTGCTTTAAAAGAGGCGTAAGGGTTTGAGCGTCAGGGTTGCTTTAGGGATGCGTCAGGGTTGGTACTTCAAGGTTGCTTTAGGAATGCGTCAGGGTTGGAACGTCAGTGTTGTTYTGGGGATGCGTCAAGGTTGGAACGTCGAATTTGCTTTGGGGATGCGTCAGGGTTTAAACGTCGGGGTTGTTTTCGGGATGCGTCAGAATTAGAACGTAAGAGTCGCTTTAGGGGTGCGCCAGGATGGGAACGACAGGGTTCCTATGAGTATGCGTCAGGATTGGAACGTCTGGGTCACTTTAGGTATGCGTAAAAGTTTGAACGTCGGGGTTGCTTTAGGAAGGCGTCCGGGTTTGAACGTCGGTGTTGATTTAATGATGCGTCAGAGTTAAAACGTCGGGGTTGCTTTAGGGTTGAAACTTCAAAGTATCTTTAGGGATGCGTCAGGGTTGGAACGTCGGAGTTGCTTTAGGGATACGTTAGTGTGGGAACGTCGAAGGTGCTTTAGGGATGCGTCTGGGTTTGAACTTCGGGATTGCTTTAGGGATTCGTCAGTGTTAGAGCGTCAGGGTGGCTTTGGGGATGAGTCAGGGTTAGAAAATCAGGGTTGCTTGGGAGATACGTCAGGGTTTGATCGTAAGGGCTGCTTTGGGGATGAGTCAGTGTTAGAACGTCTGGAAG
>NW_014570716.1:0-7409 GCF_001313835.1 Polistes canadensis
TGTGTTTGTGCGGGAGAAAGCGCGGCGAACTTCCGGCCGGGCTTATTAGGGGAGAGGCACACAGGTAATTTGAACTGTACAGACTGTGCGTTGCGCCTGCCTCTTCTCCTCGCGGGAGACTTTGCACCAGGTGGGTTTTTAGTCGGTAAGAATCCGACACTCCCTTGAGTACCGGGCCCCTGACGAAAAAAAAAAAAAAAAAAAAAAAAGGGTTGCGTCAGAGTAGAAACGTCAGGGTTGCTTTAGGGATGCGTAAGGGTTAGAACGTCAGGGTTGCTTTAGGGATGCATCAGGGTTGGAACTTCAGGGTTGCTTTATGGATGATTACATGTGACGAAGTAAGGTTGTTTAGGATTAATTAGTTTATTATAATGTACGACTCTTAATTATTATGTATTGACGCGTGAACTAGGTGATCGAGGTAAGAAATTTAAAGTTCATTTATTTATTTATTTATTTATTGTAATGTTTCTATCTTTTTAACAAGTCATAATTATAAAAAAATAAAAAAAAAAAAAAAAAAAAAAATTTTGTAGTTGCTGAGGAAGTCCCCAATAAGGGACGAAACGTTCAACAAGATCAAATAAATTTGTTCATCAAATTTTATTAACTGTCTTCAATTTTCCCTTTGAAGTTCATAAATACTATTTAAGAAAAATTTTGCTGATTCTACATTAAATACTTGCTGAAAACTATCAGATATTTTGAGAAGTGCTTTTTAACAAATGCTATAAAACGTTTTCTATCAAGTTTTAAACCGTATACTAACATATAAAAAGTGTTAGGTCCAATAAAATCTAGCAAATAAAATTTATACTTCATCAATTGCAGTACAAAAAAAGGACAAAAAATCATTTTATTACAACTTTTTTTGGTGACTTTACGTGATGAATTCAATTCTTTTTCTACGAAACTCGATTGTAGTAAACCTGACATCCATTCTGTTTTGTTTCTAGTAGCACATTTTTATTGTCGCTAAAAACGTTTTAATATATTTAGAAAGAAATTTTCGCTACTTTTTGGAATTATTCATAATTAAAAACAATAAAATTTCTACAAAAGTGCTATATGACAAAAGCTATGAAACGTTTTCTTTGAAGCCATAAAGCGTATACTTACAAATAAAAAGTGTTACATCTGAAAAAATTTTGCCAACGTCATTAATATTTGGACTAATGCAGTCAAAAAAAAGGGAAAAAATCATTTTATTACAACTTTTTTTGGTTACTTCACGTGTAGAATTCAGTTACTTTTCAACAAAATTCGATAGTAGTCAACCAAACATCTATTCTGTTTAGTTTCTAATATCACATTTTTACCTTTGCTACAAAATTTTTAATATATTTAAAAAGAAATTTTCGCTACTTTCTGGATTAAATCGTAGTTAAAAAATTATAAAAAATCTAAAGAAGTGCTATATAACAAATGCTATAAAACGTTTTCTTTTAAGTTTTAAACCGTGTACTAACAAATAAAAGTTTTAGGTTTAATAAAATCTAGCAAATAACATTTATATTTTATCAACTGCAGAACAAAAAAAGGGAATAAATCATTTTATTACAACTTTTTTTGGCTACTTTACGTGAAGAATTCAATTCTTTTTCAACAAAATTCGATTGTCGTCAACTAAACATCTATTCTGATTAGTTTCTAATAGCACATTTTTACCTTCGCTAAAAAATTTTTCAATCTTTTTGAGAAAATTTTCGCTGCTTTCTACATTAAATAATTGTTGAAAACTATCAGATTTTTAAAGAAGTGCTGTATAACAATTGCTACAAAACGTTTTCTTTTAAGTTTTAAACCGTATACTAACAAATATAAAGTTTTCAGTCCAATAAAATCTAGCAAATAACATTTATATTTAAACTACTGCAGTCCAAAAAAAGGAAAAAAATCATTATATTATAACTTTTTCAGGTTACTTTACGTAAAGAATTTATTTATTTTTTGACAAAACTTGATTGTATTCAACCTGACATCTAATCTGTTTAGTTTCTAATAGCACATTTTTACCTTACGCTAAAACATTTGTAATATATTTAAAAAGAATTTTGCGCTACTTTCTTGGTGAAATCGTAGTAATTATTATAAAATATCTTAAAAAGTGCTATAAAACAAAATGTATAAAACGTTTCTTTTCAAGCTTTAATGCGTGTACTTAAAAATAATAAGTAGTATGTCCGAAAAAATTTGGCAAACATCATTTATACTTTGAATACTGCATTTAAAAAAAAAGGAAAAAATCATTTTATTACAACTTTTTTTGGTTACTTTACGTGAAGAATTCAATTCTTTTTCTACGAAACTTGATTGTAGTCAACCTGACATCCATTCTGTTTTGTTTCTAGTAGCACATTTCTACCATCGCTAAAAAACGTTCAATATATATAAGAGAAATTTTCGCTGCTTTTTGAAATGAATAATAGTTGAAAACTATCAGATATCTAAAGAAGTGCTATAAAACAAATGCTATAAAACGTTTACTTTAAAGTTTTAAACTGTATACTAACAAATAAAAAGTTTTATGTTGAATAAAATCTAGCAAATAACATTTATATCTCATCAACTGAAGTACAAAAAATGGGAAAAAATCATTTTATTACAACTTTTTTTGATTACTTTACGTGAATAAGTTAATTCTTTTGTCAACGAAAGTCGATTGTAGTAAACGTGACATCTATTCTGTCTTGTTTCTAGTAGCACATTTTTACCGTCGCTAAAAATGTATTAATATATTTAGAAAGAAATTTTTGCTACTTTCTGGATTAAATCGTAGTTAAGAAATAAAATATTTTTAAAAAAGTGCTACATAACAAAAGCTATGAAACGTTTTCTTTTAAGTTTAAAGCGTCTAATAACAAATAAAAAGTGTTATGTCCAATAAAATATAGCAAATTTCTTTTTTTTTAACAACTGCAGTCGAAGAAAAGAGAAAAAATCTTTTTAAGACAACTTTTTTTGGTTACTTCACGTGTAGAATCCAATTATTTTTCAACAAAATTCGATTGTAGTCAACCAAACATCTATTCTGTTTAGTTTCTAACAGCACATTTTTACCTTCGCTAAAAAATTTTTCAATCTATTAAAGATAATTTTCGCTGCTTTCTACATTAAAAAATTGCTGTAAACAATCAGATATTTAAAGAAGTGCTGTATAAAAAATGCTATAAAACGTTTTCTATCAAGTTTTAAACCGTATACTAACAAATAAAAAGTTTTAGGTCTAATAAAATCTAGCAAATAACATTTATATTTCATCAACTGCAGTACAAAAAAAGGGAAAAAATTATTTTATTATAACTTTCTCAGGTTACTTTACGTAAGGAATTTATGTATTTTTCGACAAAATTCGATTAAAGTCACCCTAACATCTCTTCTGTTTAGTTTCTAATAGCATATTTTTACCTTCGCAAAAAAATTTTTTTAATCTATTTAAGAAAATTTTTGCTGCTTTCTACATTAAATACTTGCTGAAAACTATTAGATATTCAAAGAAGTACTGTTAACAAATGCTATAAAACGTTTTCATTCAAGTTTTAAACCGTATACTAACAAATAAAGAGTGTTAGGTCCAATAAAATTTAGCAAATAACATTTATACTTCATCAAATGCAGTACAAAAAAAGGGAAAAAATCATTTTATTACAACGTTTTTTGGTTACTTTACGTGAAGAATTCAATTATTTTGCCACGTAACTCGATTGTAGTAAACCTGAAATCTATTCTGTTTTGTTTCTAGTAGCACATTTTTATTGTCGCTGAAATTGTTTTAATATAAATAGAAAGAAATTTTCGCTGCATTTTGGATTAAAGCGTCGTTAAAAACTATAAAATTTCTAAAAAAGTTCTATATAAAAAAATCTATGAAACGTTTTCTTTTAAGTTTAAAGCGTATAATAAAAAATAAAAAATGTTAAATCCGAAAAAATTTGGCCAACATCATTAATATTTGGATTAATGCAGTCAAAAAAAAGGAAAAAAATCATTCTTTTACAACTTTTTTTGGTTACTTCACGTGTATAATTCAGTTATTTTTCAACAAAATTCGATTGTAGTCAACGAAACATCTATTCTGTTCAGTTTCTAATAGCACATCTTTACCTTCGCTAAAAAATTCTTCAATCTACTTTAAAAAATTTTCGTTGGTTTCTACATTAAATACTTGCTGAAAGCTATCAGATATTTAAAAAAGTGCTATATGACAAAAGCTGTGAATCGTTTTCTTTTAAGTTTAAAGCGTATAATAACAAATAAAAAGTGTTATGTCCAATAAAATCTAGCAAATATTATTTTCTTTTAACAACTGCAGTCGAAGAAAAGTGAAAAAATCATTTTATTACAACTTTTTTTGGTTTCTTCACGTATAGAATTCAATTATTTTTTAACGAAACTCGATTGTAGTAAACCTGACATCTATTCTGTTTTTTTCTAGTAGCACACTTTTACCTTCGCCAAAAAAATTTTTCAATCTACTTTAAAAAATTTTCGTTGCTTTCTACTTTAAATACTTGCAGAAAGCTATCAGATATTTAAAAAAGTGCTGCAAAACAAAAGCTATAATACGTTTTTTTTAAGTTTAAAGCGTATAATAACAAATAAAACGTGTTAGGCCTAATAAAATCTAGTAATGTCATTTGTATTTCAACAAATGCAGACCAAAAAATGAGAAAAAATCATTTTATTACGTTTTATTTGGTTACTTTACGAGTAGAATTCAATTCTTTTTCGACGAAACTCGATTGAAGTCAACCTAACCTCCATTCTTTCTTTTTTCTAGTAGCACATTTATATCGTAGCTAAAAATTTTTAAATATATTTAAAAAGAAATTTTCGCTACTTTCTGCCTTAAATTGTAGTTAAAAACTGTAAAAAATCTAAAAAAGTTCTATTTATCAGAATCTATGAAACGTTTTCTTTCAAGCTTTAAAGCGTATAGTTACAAATGAAAAGTTTTAAGTCCGGATCAATTTGGCAGCTATCATTTATATTTGGACTATTGCAGTAAAAAAAAAGAGAAAAAATCATTTTATAAACGACGTTTTATGGTACTTTTCGTGTAGAATTCTATTCTTTTCCGACGAAATTCGATTGTAGTCAACCTAACATCCATTTTGTTTAGTTTTTAATAGCACAAATTTACCGTCGCTTACAATTTTTTAATATATTGAAAAAGAAAATTTCGCTACTTTCTGGATTAAATCGTAGTGAAAATCTATAAAATTTCAAAAAAGTGATATATAACAAAACCTATAAAACGTTTTGTTTGAAGTTTTAAAGCGTATACTAAAAATTTAAAATGGTATGTCCAATAAAATCTAGCAAATAAGATTTATATTTCAGCAACTGCAGTCCAAAAAAAGGAGAAAAATCATTCCATTACTTCTTTTTTTGGTTACTTTACGTGAAGAATTCAATTCTTTTTCAACAAAACTCTATTGAAGTCAACCTGACCTCTATTCTGTCTTGTTTCTAATAGCACATTTTTACCGTAGCTAAAAATTTTTAAATATATTAAAAAAGAAATTTTCGCTACTTTCTGTATTAAATTGTTGGTAAAAACTGTAAAAAATCTAAAAAAGTTCTATTTATCAGAAGCTATGAGATATTTTCTTTCAAACTGTAAAGCGTATACTTACAAATGAAAAGTTTTAAGTCTGGAAAAATTTGGCAGTCATCATTTATATTTGGACTACTGCAGTAAAAAAAAAAGAGAAATAATTATTATTAAACGATGTTTTATGGTTAAGTTACGTGTAGAATTCCATGCTTTCCCGACGAAATTCGATTGTAGTCCACCTAACATCCATTTTGTTTAGTTTTTAATAGCACAATTTTACCGTCGCTTACAATTTTTTAATATATTTAAAAAGAAATTTTCGCTACTTTCTGGAATAATCGTAGTTAAAAACTTTAAAATTTCTAAAAAAGTGCTTTATAACAAAAGCTATAAAACGTTTCCTTTCAAGTTTTAAAGCGTATACTAACAAATAAAAAGTGTTAAGTCCAATAAAATCTAGCAAATATCATTAATAATTTAACCACTGCAGTCCAAGAAAAAGGGAAAGAATCAATTTATTACGACTTTTTTGGGGTTACTTTACGAGTAGAATTCAATTCTCTTTCGACGAAACTTGATTGTATTCAACCTAACATCAATTTTGATTAGTTTCAAAAAGCACATTTTTATCGTGGAGAAAAATTTTCAATATATTTAGGAAAATTTTTTGTTGCCTTCTGGATTAAATCGTAGTTAAAAACACAAAAAATCTAAAAAAGTGCTATTTACCAGAAACTATGAAACGTTTTCTTTCAAGCTTTAAAGCGTATACTTACAAATAAAAAGTTGTAGGTCCGAAAAATTTGGTAAACATCTCTTATATTTGGACAACTGCCGTCAAAAAAAAAAGAAAAAATCATTTTTTACGACTTTTTTTTGTTACTTTACGTGTAGAATTCCATTCTTTCCTGACGAAATTCGATTGCCGTTAACCTAACATCTATTTTGTTTAGCTTTATATAGCAAATATTTACCTTTGCTTACAATTTTTTAATATATCTAAAAAGAAAATTTCGCTACTTTCTGAATTGAATCGTAGTTAAAATCTATAAAATTTCTAAAAAAGTGATATATAAAAAAGGCTATAAAACGTTTTGTTAGAAGTTTTAAAGCGTATACTAACAAATAAAAAATGTTATGTCTAATAAGATCTACCAAAAATCATTTATATTTCAACAACTGCAGTCCAAGAAAAGAGACAAAATCATTTTATTGCGACTTCTTTTGTTTACTTTACATGTAGAATTTAATTCTCTTTCAACGAAACTTTATTTTATTCAACCTAACATCAATTCTGATTAGTTTTAAATAGCACATTTTTATCTTGGCTAAAAATTTTTAATATATTTTGGAAAAATTTTTGTTGCTTTCTGGATTTAATAATAGTAAAAAACTATCAGATTTCGAAAGAAGTGCTTTATAAGCACAGCCTAAAAAAGTTTTGTTTTAAGTTTTTAGGCATATAGTTACAGATAAAAAGTTTTTGGTCCGATAAAATCCATTAAATTAAATTCATATTTTACAGACTGCAGTCCAAAAAAAATAGAAAAAATCATTTTATTACAATTTTTTTTTGTTACTTTACGTGTAGAATTCAATTTTTTTCTGACGAATTTCGATTGTAGTCAATCTAACAACTATTCTGTTTAGTTTTTAATAGCACAATTTTACTGTCGCTAAAAATTATTTAATACATATAAAAAAAAATTTTTGTTGGTTTCTAGATTGAATAATAGTTAAAAACTATCAGATATTTAAAGAAGTGCTGTATAACAAATGCTATAAAACGTTTTCTTTTAAGTTTTAAACCGTGTACTTACAAATAAAAAGTTTTATGTCCAATAAAATC
>NW_014570716.1:7524-9264 GCF_001313835.1 Polistes canadensis
AACGAAACTTGATTGTAGTACACCAGACATCCATTCTGTTTTGTTTCTAGGAGCATATTTTTACCGTCGCTAAAAATGTTCTAATATATTTAGAAAGAAATTTTCGATTCTTTCTGGATTAAATTGTAGTTAAAAACTATTGTAGGATGTTTAAATTATTTATGGATATGGTAAAAAATATTAAGTAGTGTGATTGTAATTAGAAGTAACAATTTATTGAGTCGACAAAAATATAACACTAACACTTGACTATACCGTTGCTGGACTTACACTGAACCCGGTCCGAACTGAAACGCTTCTCTCTTATACTCTCTTATCGTTCTAGAAACTTCTCGGTCCCTCTCGAATATTCATCTATTTATTAACGAGAAACATCGAGTGGTTTCCATGCGACGAAACATGAAACGAAACATAGGGTAACGCATTCCTCACGTGGTATCGCCTAAACAAACAAACGCTGGATAATCGCGCTGGATAATCTCTCTTTTGTTATTTCTCAGCTGACACTCAGCCATTCTGAAAATTTTGTTCGTCCTCGAACAATACATACATACAGGATTTTTTTGAAAACGAATGTTCCCTTTCTGAATAGAACATTACAGAACATATATGCATACTTCATTGAACATTACAGAACATGCATACATACTATATTGAAATTTTCAGACACACGCTCGTTATCGGATATATCACTCTCACTCTCACTGTCAGACATATCACCTTCTTCCCTAATCCACGGTTTCATATAATCGGCTGCTGTGGATGTTTGCAACGGACCTTCATGCTCCCTAACTCTTCGTACTAAATAACGATGGTTACGCATTTCTTTTATTATCGTATACGGTCCTAAAAACYTATTCGCTAACTTCAGGCCTGGTCCTTGTTGCATACGCTTTATTGCAACCAAATATCCGTCGCGATAAACCTTGGCTTCGACTCTTTTTTTATTAAACGTTTTGCGATTTTTCCTGTRTACTTTACTAATACTTTTTTTCGCACGCTCTCGTAGTTCATTACGCTCATCCTCAAACATACTAATCAATTCTGATTCTATCATTTCTTTTATCTGCAAATCTTCTTTAAAACGGGGTTTTGTTCCGAACAATAATTGAAATGAAGACATACCAATACTCCTATGTAAAGTTATATTCAAAAACTGTTGAGCCGTATCTAAATATTTATTCCATTCTTCTTTCGATGTATCAGATAATTTTGTTAACAGTGGTATTATTGTTCGGTTAACACGCTCTACTTGTCCGTTTGCTCTCGGCACCCCAGTCGTAATAAGAGAATGTACAATGCGTTCTTCAATGCAATAGTTTTTAAATTCGGCAGGGGTAAACGCAGTTCCTCCGTTGGATATAATACGTCGTGGGTTGCCAAAAATCGCAGCTTGTTTTCGCATTCTCGTTACTACTTCAGACGAACTAGTACTTTTTGTTGAATAAAGCTAGGTAAACTTTGAGAAAGCATCTATAACTACAAATATATGTTGATATCTCTTCTTTGTAGAAGGCAGCCGTCCTAGATGATCTATGTGATAATTATCAAGGGGCACTTCCCCTTTATCTATGGGATTCAGATATCCTTCTTTTCTAYCTTGTTTACTTTTGGCTAATATACACGCAACACAGTTTCGAATAACATTTTCTATTTTCATTTTAACATTTGGAATAAAATAATCTTTTCGAATTAATGTCTCTGTTTTACCTACAGAAAAATGACCAACCTCATGCGCTT
>NW_014570717.1:0-981 GCF_001313835.1 Polistes canadensis
ATAGTTTTGAACTACGGTTTAATTCAGAAAGTAGCAATAATTTCTTTTTAAATGTATTAAATCTTTTTTGTGAAGGTAAAAATGTGCTGTTAGAAACAAGACAGAATAGACGTCAGGTTTATTACAATCGAGTTTCGTTGAAACAGAATTTAATTCTTTACGTACAGTAACCAAAAAATTTTGTAATAGCATGATTTTTTTTATTTTTTTTAAGCTGCAGTTATTAAAAAATAAATGTTTTTTGCTGGATTTTATAGAACGTAACACTTTTTATTTGTTTGTATGCGCTTTAAAACTTGAAAGAAAACGTTTTACAGCTTTTTTAATATAGCATTTTTTTATGTATTTGCTTGTTTTGAACTACGGTTAATTTCAGAAATTCGCAAAAATTTCTTTCTAATTATATTTAAACATTTTTAGCGACGGTTAGAATGTTCTACTATAAACAAGACAGAATGAATGTCAGGTTTATTACAATCGATTTTCGTTAAAAAAGAATAAAGTTCTTCATGTAAAGTAACCGGAAAATGTTGTTATAAAATGAATTTTTTCCTCTTTTTGATCTGCAGTTGTTGAATTATAAATGTTATTTGCTGGATTTTATTGAACGTAGCACTTTTTAATTGTTAGTATGCGCTTTAAAACTTTAAAAAAAACGTTTTAAAGCTTGTTTTATATAGCATTTCTTTATGTATCTTATAGTTCAAAACTACAGTTTAATTCAGAAAGTAGCAAAAATTTCTTTTTAAATGTATTAAATTTTTTGTGTGAAGGTAAAAATGTGCTGTTAGAAACAAGAYAGAATAGACGTCAGGTTTACTACAATCGATTTTCGTTAAAAAAGAATTGAGTTCTTCACGTTTAGCAACCAAAAAATGTGGTAATAGCATGATTTTTTCCCTTTTTTTGGACTGCATTTGTTGAAATATAAAAGTTTTTTGCTGGATTTTATTGAACGAAACACTTTTTATTTGTTAGTAT
>NW_014570717.1:2633-4805 GCF_001313835.1 Polistes canadensis
TGAGTTCTTCACGTACAGTAACCAAAAAATGTTGTAATAAAATGATTTTTTTTCTTTCTTTGGACTGCAGTTGTTGAAATATAAATGATATTTGCTGGATGTTATTGAACGTAACACTTTTTATTTGTTTGTATACGCTTTTAAACTTGAAAAAAAACGTTCTACAGCTTTTGTTATACAGCATTTCTTTATATATCTGATAGTTTTGAACTAAAGTTTATTTCCAAAAGTAGCAAAAAATTCCTTTTTATATATATTTAAATATTTTTAGCGACGGGTAAAATGTGCTACTAGAAACAAAACAGAATGGATATCAGGTTTATTACAATCGATTTTCGTTAAAAAAGAATTGAGTACTTCACGTAAAGTAAAGAAAAAATGTGGTAATATAATGATTTTTTTCCTTTTTTTGAACTGCAGTTGTTTAATTATAAATGTAATTTGCTGGATTTTATTGAACGCAACACTTTTTTTTTGTTAGTATACGCTTTAAATCTTAAAAGAAAACGTTTTACAGCTTCTGTTATATAGCATTTCTTTATGTATCTAATAGCTTTGGACTACGGTTTTATTCAGAAAGTAGAAAAAATTTCTTTTTAAATATATCATATTTTTTTTGAGAAGGTAAAAATGTGCTATTAGAAACGAGACAGAATTGACGTCAGGTTTACTACAATCGAGTTTCGTTGAAAATTATTGAGTTTTTCACCTACAGTAACCAAAAAATTGTAAACGTCTTATGCAGGCCCGTGCACTTTGGCGCCTGCACTAGCGTAAGTGCGTGCGGATGTCTGTTTAGGATATCGATATTCTTAATATTTAAGTGTGAAAAACATAGACCGTATGCGTCACCCGTGGAGGGAATCCGATGCCCCGTTGTCCGAGAGAAGTATAAAAGAGCAGTCGGAGAATACGGCGTAGTTAGTTAGTATTATTTGATTATTCAGTTCAGTTCAGTATGTATCGGTTCTTATGTTGGTCATCATGAGTGAGGCTTAGTTTATGTTAAGGGTCGGCTCRGGAAATCTTATGTCGAGAGAGTGACYTTAGAATAAATATATATATATACTGATACCAAAACCTCGCCTTTTAATTCTCTAATGAAACCCTTCTTATGATTCTTATGTATCTTACGGTAACGGGTTATTACAATTATTAAGAATTATCCGCTATTAAAAGAACGGCTTTATGAAATCTTATGTTATGTTATCTAATGTCTTATATCTTATGTTTTATGCCTTATGTTTATGTTTTACAAATATCAGAAGTAGGATTCAAACTCGCTAAATTAGAAATTCGCGATTCGCGCGTGTGTTATGAAAAGTGAGATTTAATCTATTACTTTATTAGTGAAGTTATTGGTGAACTTACGTGTTTAAGTGACTTAGCATTTGATATCTAAAAAATTTAGAAAACGTTTGCATTGAAAGTGTCTACGAAAATTAAGTAACATGGCAACAACCTGCAAACTTACGGTAACCGAGCTAAGAGAAAAGTTACGCGCTCAAGGCTTGACGACATACGGCACGAAAGCCRAGCTTATGGCAAGGTTAGATTCAGCTGAACCTCATTGAAGGGACGAAGCCATCTTAGATACAACCGATGACGACGGAGCGACCGCCTTAGAAACACCGGCCATCGAAGGCGGCGAAGTAGAGAGTCTCCGTCGGCAGTTAGAAGTCCTTATGCGTGAGGTCAAACAACTCAGGGGAATACCTGAACAGCGACCAAGAGTGAATGATCGTCATCGCGAAGTCAGCTTAAGTGTAGTCTCTGATATGATCGACGTTTTTGATGGAAGCGTTGGTACCTTTACCGTCTGGGAGAGACGAGTACGTTATATACAACGAATGCACCWGCTTCGGGATACCGAAATTGTTATGATAATTAGTCTCAAATTGAGGGAAAAGCATTGCGATGGTTTCACTCAAAACCCGAATTCGTGACTCATGGAATAGAGGAATTATTAGCAGCAATGAAGAAGATGTTTTGCTCGCGACAAAGTATTACCACGTGGAAAAAACAGTTTGAGGAACGTAAGTGGAACGGCAATGAGTCGTTTAGAGATTACCTACATGACAAAATGATTCTGGGTTACCGAATTCCCCTCCCAGAACAAGAAATTTTGGAGTATGCAATAGACGGCATTCCCGACATTGCATTAAGAAACCA
>NW_014570717.1:7045-9132 GCF_001313835.1 Polistes canadensis
TATGCTCTCAGTCGGTCAGCTTACGTTATGGTTGTGGAAGACAACACTCTCGAATTTAATTTGTCGGAGTGCCAGAACCAAGACCCCGAGATTAGAAAATTACGCAGCCGGTTAGAAACCACCGAAGATAAGTTTTACGAAATGAGGAATGTCTTAGTATATCGGAAAAAGGGCGATAAACTTTTATTTTATGTACCATCGGCGATGGAAGGAACTATTGTTCATAAATATCATGACGAAATGGGCCACTTAGAAGTAGACAAAACTCACGACATCATCTTGCAGAACTACTGGTTTCCAAATTTAAAGGAGAAGGTATCGGTCCACATTCGAAATTGTCTTTAATGTATATCTTACAGTCCAAGTTCAGGTAAACCGACGGGCAGCTTTCACAACATACCAAAGGGGAACGTCCCTTTTCACACGATACACATCGACCATTTTAGCCCTATAGACAAGCAAAGGTCGACGAAAGCGTATATATTTTTGGTCATAGTCGCATTTACGAAATTTTGGAAATAATACGCCACTAAAACCACTACTAGCAAAGAAGCGATTAAACACCTGACAGATTACTTCCACAACTACAGTAAGCCTGTGAATATTGTATCGGACAGGGGAACATGCTTTACCTCGAAAGAATTTTCAGATTTTATGTTAAGTTCAAATGTGAATCATATAAAGATCGCCACGGGTTCACCTCAGGCAAACGGGCAAGTCRAAARGTATAACAGGACCATAGCGYYAATGTTAGCCAAATTAAATGACAAATTATCGGGGAAAAATTGGCATCAATTTTTAACGGACATTGAATACGCTCTAAATAACAGTCCGAATGCATCAACCGGGGAATCTCCTAGTAAGTTATTATTCGGTGTACCCCAGAGAGGTGACATTGTCGATAACGTCCGTAGTTATCTAGAAAACACCATCGCGAATAGCGAACGCGATTTGAAAGCAATTAGGAATACGGCCCAAGATAGAATGGCTGAGAAGCAAAATTATAACAAACAGTATTACGATAAACGCCATCATAAGATACGGTCAGAATTTAATGTCGGTGAATATGTGGTAGTAAGGAATTTTGATAGCACTCCGGGTGTTGGGAAAAAACTGATACCAAAATTTAGGGGTCCGTACGAAGTTATAAAAAAATTCGAAACGATAGGTATGTAGTTGCCGATATAGGCGGCTTCCAAATATCTCAAAGACCGTATCAGGGAACATGGGAATATTGTAACATGCGTCCCGGGCGAAGAACGGAACAGGCCAAGGGTTGGAGAGAGAAGAGGACAATCTCAAGCTTAAATTTAATATATTTTATCCTTAAGATTAAAATTCAACAATATAAGGTTTCATTTCATTTCCTGTCTAAGATTATAACCGATATTGCATTTCGCTGCATGTTTGTAAGAATAAAAATTATTTTAGTTATTGATCAAAAAAAAAAAAAAAAAAAAAAAACAGAGAGAGAAATAGTGTATCCGAGTGATTTTTATGTATGCGTTTATTTTATCTTTGGACCCTTTTATGTCAGCATCTTATATGTGTATTAGCCTTACGTTTCTATTTATTTTATAATTGTATTTTTTATGTATGGATTATCTTATATTTTTGTATTCTTTCAGATTATTACTTTTATCTATGTGTTAATTTTTTGATTGTATTCTTATGTTTGTATTCATATACTTCTTATGTATGTATTAATCTTATGTTCATGTTCATTTTACGTTGCGTCGTTATGTATGTGTGATGATCTAGTGACCGAAAGCGGTCACCGTCAGGACTGACCGATTGTAATCGTCTTATGCAGGCCCGTACACGTTGGCGCCTTCACTAGCGTAAGTGCGTGCAGATGTTTGTTTAGGATATCGATATTCTTAATATTTAAGTGTGAAAAACATAGACCGTAGGCGTCACCCGTGGAGAGAATCCGATGCCCCGTTGTCCGAGAGAAGTATAAAAGAGCAGTCGGAGAATACGGCGTAGTTAGTTAGTATTATTTGATTATTCAGTTCAGTTCAGTATGTATCGGTTCTTATGTTGGTCATCATGAGTGAGGCTTAGTTTATGTTAAGGGTCGGCTC
>NW_014570718.1:0-9342 GCF_001313835.1 Polistes canadensis
TAAAGTTTATTGTATACTGTGCCTTTAATTTTACAATACAATACAGCCATTTATAGAATATCATTATATACTCCTGGATCATCGTGTGTGTTTCATTGTGTAATTTGTTAATCGACGAAGTATAGTTAACAAGTTTTTCTCTAAATTCCGTTCCTCTTTTTTTGTCTAGAAAATACATCCAGTTTGACGAGCTTATCTTTAATGGTTTATTAACAACAATTTATATATATATATAAATACACGCGTATATACATACGTGCATGTGTATATATATCAAATACAAATACATAAACTTGTTAAAATTTGACCGTGCGTAGAAAAAAAAAATATCACCAACATTTTCGTATTGCTTTTTCTTAAACACGAAATCGTTCATTCGTTTATATTTCTTCCTACAAAATTGTGGTTCCCAATATGGGGTACACATCCCACTAGGGGATACAATTTAATCTTTAAGGAGAGTATTTCGAGACTGGGTTATTAAGAGTTACAATTTGTTGCACGGAACTTTCCTTTTTTACCTTTCTCTGTTCATAGATACCATGTTCTTTAAAAACTTATTTAGATCAAATTAATGGGCCTTTTAAGCATCCTCTACACCAATAGGAATTCACTATTCGAAAAGAAAAATATATGTCAAAGAGGGTAATTCTAGAAATAGGACATAACCAAAAATATATTGGGAACTACTGCTTTAAACCACATCAATTTGTTTAATTTATTAAACAAATTAATACTTTATCTCACATTTCAAATCTCTCGTGATTTGTTTTCTAAACATAAACACATGCACATATATACTCGTACGTTATACATATACATATATAAAATGCAATTCGCGACAATTAGATAATTTTCATAAAACGAGATTAAGAAGGAAGACTTAAAATGGAATCCTTTTTTTCAAAATGCGTTTGGAAGCATTACGAACGATCTCGCGTATGTGAGTTTAAAAAGATTATTTTATCGATATAGATAGATATTTAATTAGTTTCTGTAACACAAAGACAGAGAAATAGACACAAAGTTGTTCAATGAGGTACACTTATTGAGGATAATTATTATTTGTGATACAGTTTAACTTTCTATATCAATACCGTATTATTTTCATTAACTTTTTTCTTTTTCTTATTTTCTTTTTATTTTCTTTGTTTTTCAACGTGAGAGCTTCGACAAGGGGGAGACATCGATTTTTTATTATTTATTTCTCAACAACAAATCGTTTCCTATAATAACCTCCGCCTACTATCATTTTAATTATCAAGTAAGATAATTCATTCATTCATTAATTCAAGTAAATGAGTTGTGATTTTTAACGTATGCCTTCATACGCGATTCATTGTCGATCAATTCGATAATTATAAAATCTTATTGATTATATCAACTCTCTCTCTCTCTTTTTTTTTTTTATTTTGAATTATGTCTACTTCGCATCAATTTCTTTCAACTATAATTAGTTTTATAGCGCATTTACATAAGATCGGATTAAAGTGATACAGTTCGAGTCTTGGAATCGTTCGTTTTCTTTTTTCCTCCGTTTTTCTTTTTTTTTTATTAAATATTTATTTTTATTAAAGCATTTCATCGTAGTCTCACGAATATTAAAACTCGTGACAAAATCCCAAATGACGATTCACCTCGTCTTAAAATTGCCTTCGTTTTTAATTACTATGCGTTATAATATATACGTACATTTATTATTTCAATTACATTCTACGACGTTACAATTAACGGAGCGTATGTATATCAAGTGCGTAACCTAACTCGTATATTCTTAATCGTAGAAAGAACATCGAACATTGAAAACGTTTAATCTTTTCATTATTTAAATTTTAGATTTTTTTTTCATGAAAAGGATATTCTGAATGTGAATAAAGGGATTGGATTGAAGGGTTAGAATTCTAGAAATTCGAGAAGAAATTTTAGGACTACTGAATGGTAAAGGATGATCGAGGGCAAGGCACAAGTGAATGAGAGGAGAAAACATTTTGGATGAAAACTAATCTCTTGATTTTTTGTTATCTTACGTTAATTAATTCATTCATTAATTAATTAATAATCTACCGCCGAATGTATTTTTATCTTTTTTTTTCTTTAAATATGTTTTACCATTGACTTTCGCTCGGACGCCTTTATGCACCAGTGTACACTAGGTAATTGGACAAATATTGAATTTCGAAGTTAATTTCTAACTTTCGTTTTCTCGTATTAAAATAAAATAATTTAATGATTTTATTTACCCCTGATGTAATTAATCAATAGATTTTTATTTAGGTCAAGTCACACTTGACAATTAACCACGTTAAATGATAGATATTTGTTACATCGATTATATTGCAGAGAAATTTTTCTTTTGCTATCGTTTACAAATGCAATATTTTTTTATCTATAAAGAAAAGACAAATAATAATAATAATAATAAATATCGTAGACGAGTATTGTATTCATTTTACTAACTTTCAAGAGTTAACAATTGGAATGTGAAATGAGCGTGGGAAAAAATCGATTAATTATTCCATAAAAATATACATGTATACAAAAAAAAAATGATACATATTTAATTTATAAGGAAAAAAGGAGGATAACGATCGGAGAGTAGTAAACAACGAAAAAGAAACAAGCGAAACGTGAACACAACAAAAATCATTATTATCGACATAATCACATTTACAAAATCAGAAAAGTGAGAAAAAAAGAGAGAAAGAGGGGGAAAAAATGGTGAAAAAAATAAAAATAACTAACATAAAATGAAATGCACAAAAAAAATATGATGAGTATTGATTAGGCTACTAATGTATTAAATGTTTCATTCATATTAGATAGGTTTAATAGTAAATTAAAACCAGATAATTATGATTGACAAATATACTCGTCATGAAGGAATAACAACATTTTGTATTATTAGTTCATTTTGGAGACACTATTTAAATTCACCATAGCTAAATGATTAAATTGCAGATAGTAAATAATTTTTCCACGTGACGAATATATTCGTCATAACACAAAATATCACAATTTCTTCATGACGAGTATATTCGTCATGCACAGATAACTGATTAAATCGCCTATCGCATTAAAGTATCGATGGAAACATGAAGGAATAAATAACAATAATAATAATAATAATAATAATAATAATAATAATAATAATAATAATAATAATAATGATTAAAGATTGAATTGGTAGTAAAACGGTGATAACAAAAATGGAACAATCATAAAGCTAAAAATGTTTTCTACATCGAAATACGTGTCCTAGTTTTGTTAAGGAAGACAACATTTTTGAACTATCTATTTGCTATTTCAAAGCAAATTAAAATACGAAAAATATATATATATATATAATACACATAAAAAGTACGTTTCATATAATTCGATCAAATAGAATAAATGATATTCTCGCTGTACAAAGATAAGAACATTTTCTTCGTAGATAAAATAATGCATAAAAAAAAACGATTAATTTGTATTTCTGTTTTAAATATGACTAATCGAGTTTAAAAGAAAATACTCGATACACGTATTCGTTTTGTGCATAAAACAACGAAGTTGATCGTTACCTAAAAAACAAAAAATAAGAAACATACATTTTCGCTTCTTCGTTCGATTATAATAATTCATTCTCTCTTATTTTGATTATACGCAAATATTTCATTTCTAAAAAGATAAATCATATAACGCGATGATCGTTTAAAAATGAATCATTGAAAACAATAAAAAGAATTTTTATAATTAATCGTTCTCAAATATCCTAATAATTTGTTTAATCCTAATTGGAATAAAATAAAATAATCTTAACAATTCACGTTATACGACTTTTCGCACTTAAATATTTGCACTTAAAAACTACTAAAAAACAGTCGACGTAAGATCGATCAAATTATATCGGTAAAAAAAAATCCCTGATCCACCTAATTTAAAAATACTTTGGATAAACCGAAGGGTACCGTAAGGGTACGATTCTCAAAAGTGAGGAATATTTTCACTTTCTCTCGAAAAAATAAAATAAAGAAAAAATACTTAAATTATAAGAACAATAAAAATAATGATAATTTAATTAAAAACTAATAAACGCATAATCTTTCGCTATAATAATCAACATATACTACTAATACATAATATTACAGCGTACCGTGAATCAACATGAAGAGCACATCCCAAAGAAAAGAAAATTCATATAAAATCAAATTTGAAGAAAAACAAAAAATACACATTCAGGTACGGAAAATCGTTGTTACATATTATGAGTTAGTATAAATGTAATAGTATAATATAATATAATCGACAGAGATCAAAGATCGATCGTAAAAAGAAACATGAAATATAAGATCTACTTCTTAAACACGTAAATGGAAGATCCGAAGAAGAAGAAAACAAATATCCATTGCACTTCAAATGTCTACAATTGACTTTCTTTTTTAAATCTACTTTTCTCTTTCTTTTATTTAAATGAATAAACAAAACAGAAAGCAATGGATTATTTAAAAATAACTAATCAAATTAAATTCATTTCTATACGATCTTCCCGTAGGCCGTACAATGATACTGTACAATAATTTATACAATATTTATATATATATATATATCGTATATAAATAATATTATAATATAAAGTTTACTTATTTATGATATTATATAACTAATAAGTAAATTTTATTTGTATAATATTAATTAATATTATACAAATAAAATTTACTTATTAGTTATATAATATCATAAATAAGTAAACTTTATATTATAATATTATTTATATACGATATATATATATATATAAATATTGTATAAATTATTGTACAGTATCATTGTACGGCCTACGGGAAGATCGTATAGAAATGAATTTAATTTGATTAGTTATTTTTAAATAATCCATTGCTTTCTGTTTTGTTTATTCATTTAAATAAAAGAAAGAGAAAAGTAGATTTAAAAAAGAAAGTCAATTGTAGACATTTGAAGTGCAATGGATATTTGTTTTCTTCTTCTTCGGATCTTCCATTTACGTGTTTAAGAAGTAGATCTTATATTTCATGTTTCTTTTTACGATCGATCTTTGATCTCTGTCGATTATATTATATTATACTATTACATTTATACTAACTCATAATATGTAACAACGATTTTCCGTACCTGAATGTGTATTTTTTGTTTTTCTTCAAATTTGATTTTATATGAATTTTCTTTTCTTTGGGATGTGCTCTTCATGTTGATTCACGGTACGCTGTAATATTATGTATTAGTAGTATATGTTGATTATTATAGCGAAAGATTATGCGTTTATTAGTTTTTAATTAAATTATCATTATTTTTATTGTTCTTATAATTTAAGTATTTTTTCTTTATTTTATTTTTTCGAGAGAAAGTGAAAATATTCCTCACTTTTGAGAATCGTACCCTTACGGTACCCTTCGGTTTATCCAAAGTATTTTTAAATTAGGTGGATCAGGGATTTTTTTTTACCGATATAATTTGATCGATCTTACGTCGACTGTTTTTTAGTAGTTTTTAAGTGCAAATATTTAAGTGCGAAAAGTCGTATAACGTGAATTGTTAAGATTATTTTATTTTATTCCAATTAGGATTAAACAAATTATTAGGATATTTGAGAACGATTAATTATAAAAATTCTTTTTATTGTTTTCAATGATTCATTTTTAAACGATCATCGCGTTATATGATTTATCTTTTTAGAAATGAAATATTTGCGTATAATCAAAATAAGAGAGAATGAATTATTATAATCGAACGAAGAAGCGAAAATGTATGTTTCTTATTTTTTGTTTTTTAGGTAACGATCAACTTCGTTGTTTTATGCACAAAACGAATACGTGTATCGAGTATTTTCTTTTAAACTCGATTAGTCATATTTAAAACAGAAATACAAATTAATCGTTTTTTTTTATGCATTATTTTATCTACGAAGAAAATGTTCTTATCTTTGTACAGCGAGAATATCATTTATTCTATTTGATCGAATTATATGAAACGTACTTTTTATGTGTATTATATATATATATATATTTTTCGTATTTTAATTTGCTTTGAAATAGCAAATAGATAGTTCAAAAATGTTGTCTTCCTTAACAAAACTAGGACACGTATTTCGATGTAGAAAACATTTTTAGCTTTATGATTGTTCCATTTTTGTTATCACCGTTTTACTACCAATTCAATCTTTAATCATTATTATTATTATTATTATTATTATTATTATTATTATTATTATTATTATTATTATTGTTATTTATTCCTTCATGTTTCCATCGATACTTTAATGCGATAGGCGATTTAATCAGTTATCTGTGCATGACGAATATACTCGTCATGAAGAAATTGTGATATTTTGTGTTATGACGAATATATTCGTCACGTGGAAAAATTATTTACTATCTGCAATTTAATCATTTAGCTATGGTGAATTTAAATAGTGTCTCCAAAATGAACTAATAATACAAAATGTTGTTATTCCTTCATGACGAGTATATTTGTCAATCATAATTATCTGGTTTTAATTTACTATTAAACCTATCTAATATGAATGAAACATTTAATACATTAGTAGCCTAATCAATACTCATCATATTTTTTTTGTGCATTTCATTTTATGTTAGTTATTTTTATTTTTTTCACCATTTTTTCCCCCTCTTTCTCTCTTTTTTTCTCACTTTTCTGATTTTGTAAATGTGATTATGTCGATAATAATGATTTTTGTTGTGTTCACGTTTCGCTTGTTTCTTTTTCGTTGTTTACTACTCTCCGATCGTTATCCTCCTTTTTTCCTTATAAATTAAATATGTATCATTTTTTTTTTGTATACATGTATATTTTTATGGAATAATTAATCGATTTTTTCCCACGCTCATTTCACATTCCAATTGTTAACTCTTGAAAGTTAGTAAAATGAATACAATACTCGTCTACGATATTTATTATTATTATTATTATTTGTCTTTTCTTTATAGATAAAAAAATATTGCATTTGTAAACGATAGCAAAAGAAAAATTTCTCTGCAATATAATCGATGTAACAAATATCTATCATTTAACGTGGTTAATTGTCAAGTGTGACTTGACCTAAATAAAAATCTATTGATTAATTACATCAGGGGTAAATAAAATCATTAAATTATTTTATTTTAATACGAGAAAACGAAAGTTAGAAATTAACTTCGAAATTCAATATTTGTCCAATTACCTAGTGTACACTGGTGCATAAAGGCGTCCGAGCGAAAGTCAATGGTAAAACATATTTAAAGAAAAAAAAAGATAAAAATACATTCGGCGGTAGATTATTAATTAATTAATGAATGAATTAATTAACGTAAGATAACAAAAAATCAAGAGATTAGTTTTCATCCAAAATGTTTTCTCCTCTCATTCACTTGTGCCTTGCCCTCGATCATCCTTTACCATTCAGTAGTCCTAAAATTTCTTCTCGAATTTCTAGAATTCTAACCCTTCAATCCAATCCCTTTATTCACATTCAGAATATCCTTTTCATGAAAAAAAAATCTAAAATTTAAATAATGAAAAGATTAAACGTTTTCAATGTTCGATGTTCTTTCTACGATTAAGAATATACGAGTTAGGTTACGCACTTGATATACATACGCTCCGTTAATTGTAACGTCGTAGAATGTAATTGAAATAATAAATGTACGTATATATTATAACGCATAGTAATTAAAAACGAAGGCAATTTTAAGACGAGGTGAATCGTCATTTGGGATTTTGTCACGAGTTTTAATATTCGTGAGACTACGATGAAATGCTTTAATAAAAATAAATATTTAATAAAAAAAAAAGAAAAACGGAGGAAAAAAGAAAACGAACGATTCCAAGACTCGAACTGTATCACTTTAATCCGATCTTATGTAAATGCGCTATAAAACTAATTATAGTTGAAAGAAATTGATGCGAAGTAGACATAATTCAAAATAAAAAAAAAAAAGAGAGAGAGAGAGTTGATATAATCAATAAGATTTTATAATTATCGAATTGATCGACAATGAATCGCGTATGAAGGCATACGTTAAAAATCACAACTCATTTACTTGAATTAATGAATGAATGAATTATCTTACTTGATAATTAAAATGATAGTAGGCGGAGGTTATTATAGGAAACGATTTGTTGTTGAGAAATAAATAATAAAAAATCGATGTCTCCCCCTTGTCGAAGCTCTCACGTTGAAAAACAAAGAAAATAAAAAGAAAATAAGAAAAAGAAAAAAGTTAATGAAAATAATACGGTATTGATATAGAAAGTTAAACTGTATCACAAATAATAATTATCCTCAATAAGTGTACCTCATTGAACAACTTTGTGTCTATTTCTCTGTCTTTGTGTTACAGAAACTAATTAAATATCTATCTATATCGATAAAATAATCTTTTTAAACTCACATACGCGAGATCGTTCGTAATGCTTCCAAACGCATTTTGAAAAAAAGGATTCCATTTTAAGTCTTCCTTCTTAATCTCGTTTTATGAAAATTATCTAATTGTCGCGAATTGCATTTTATATATGTATATGTATAACGTACGAGTATATATGTGCATGTGTTTATGTTTAGAAAACAAATCACGAGAGATTTGAAATGTGAGATAAAGTATTAATTTGTTTAATAAATTAAACAAATTGATGTGGTTTAAAGCAGTAGTTCCCAATATATTTTTGGTTATGTCCTATTTCTAGAATTACCCTCTTTGACATATATTTTTCTTTTCGAATAGTGAATTCCTATTGGTGTAGAGGATGCTTAAAAGGCCCATTAATTTGATCTAAATAAGTTTTTAAAGAACATGGTATCTATGAACAGAGAAAGGTAAAAAAGGAAAGTTCCGTGCAACAAATTGTAACTCTTAATAACCCAGTCTCGAAATACTCTCCTTAAAGATTAAATTGTATCCCCTAGTGGGATGTGTACCCCATATTGGGAACCACAATTTTGTAGGAAGAAATATAAACGAATGAACGATTTCGTGTTTAAGAAAAAGCAATACGAAAATGTTGGTGATATTTTTTTTTTCTACGCACGGTCAAATTTTAACAAGTTTATGTATTTGTATTTGATATATATACACATGCACGTATGTATATACGCGTGTATTTATATATATATATAAATTGTTGTTAATAAACCATTAAAGATAAGCTCGTCAAACTGGATGTATTTTCTAGACAAAAAAAGAGGAACGGAATTTAGAGAAAAACTTGTTAACTATACTTCGTCGATTAACAAATTACACAATGAAACACACACGATGATCCAGGAGTATATAATGATATTCTATAAATGGCTGTATTGTATTGTAAAATTAAAGGCACAGTATACAATAAACTTTA
>NW_014570719.1:0-1280 GCF_001313835.1 Polistes canadensis
GGGTTAAGTTCCGCTTCTAGCCCAGATCCCGGGTAAAGTACTGGCTCTACAGGCTGACCTAAAATAAGGCATTTGTTCTTGCTCCTTGGCGGTCTTCTTCTGGGACGTCACAGGAGGGTGAAAATTGGCGGCAGCGGTGGGATTCAAAAAAGAGAAGTGAGAGTCCTAACCTAATTTAGCTCGAATCCTTAGTGTGGGATCATTGCTATAATTCACATATAAGGGGAAATTATTTCTTAATAGTTGAAATGGCCACAGACCGTACACGCGTTAGAACGGTTTCTCCCATCTTTGACGGGGCGATGGGTGGATTCAATGACGAATTAGCGGAAAAAGAATTATTAGTAAGAAAAAGAATAGAAGAAATCATTTTGTTCCAAAAACATTTAAATAATTTGCAGTTGGAAAGTTATAAAAGACAGGAGGAGCTGGACAGGAGAGAGAGCGAGATTGAGAATCAAAAAAAAGAGTTAGCACATAGAGAGCGTAAACTAGAATTAAGGGAAGAAGAAATTCGTAGGTCTATGGGCGAAGATCTTGGCGGCTTTGGAGGATTTAAACGATCGCGAACTACGGTAGACTCATTTATCACCATATCAAGAACGCCAAATTTGTCGCCATCCAGTTCTCTACGGCCTGGTTCACCGCGTCAAACTATCTTTACTTCTTTGCCAAATAGTAACGATTTGAAAACAGAAAATAAGCGACTAAAGCGTTAATTAGATTTATTGAGGGGAGTAGTTGCTGCATCTCGTCCGCCCTCTCCTTTTCCGCGTACAACGAATGCTTCAGTTAAATTGCGTGAAATTGTGGAGGCGGTACCAAGGTTCGATGGTCACAACATCTCGGTTACTCAGTTTGCAAGAGCTTGTAAAAGAGCTCTTGATTTTTTGTGTGCTTGTTATTCTGCCGAAACGGAAACTTCGCTAACAAGGCTGCTTATCTCAAAATTAAACTGACACGCATACGTTGTTTTAGAGGATCTGAAAATACCTAAAGTAGAGCAATTAATAGATCGGCTAAAGGATGCTTTCTTGCCAGCACACGGGACGAATTACTATCGCGGACAACTAGCAACCGAGTTTAAAAAGCCAAATGAGCACGTTCTTGATTACTTTAGTCGCGTCCGTAGTCTAACTCAGTCAAAAATTGATGAGAAATCGAAGCAGGTTAAGCGTTTGGAACGATCTGTTGAGCGCAAAATAGAAGAGGAAGGCCTTGACGCCTTCATTCGCGGTCTTCCGTCAGATTACCGAACTGCATTGCGATTCGAACGGTAT
>NW_014570719.1:4591-5922 GCF_001313835.1 Polistes canadensis
ATGGTCGCACGTCCAAAGGAAACTTCAAAATACTTTTGAATCTGAAATTTGCAAAATAATAGTTTGTCTTAATGAAATTCTTATCCCAGAACAGGAAAGGCGTGATGACATTCTTGCGGAATGCCACTCTTTGGCTATCGGTGGGCATAAGGGTGTAACAAAAACTTATAACAGAATTAGGCAGGGGTATCATTGGCCCAATATGAAAAAAGACATACAAAAATACATTAGAAATTGCGAAAGATGTCAATTAAAGAAATTAGTTAGAATAAAGTCTAAGGAGATAATGATACTAACCGATACGCCAGGAGCGGCATTCGACAAAATTGCCATGAACATTGTTAGACCACTTCCTGTAACAGAAAAGGGCAATAAATATATTCTCACCATACAGGATTCACTAACAAAATTTTTCGTTGCAGTAGCTCTGAAGACGGCTACATCGGTTGATGTTGCGGAGAACATGGTCCATTATTTTTGTAATATATTCGGAGCGCCACGCTCAATTCTGACTGATCAGGAGAAAAATTTCACAGGCTCCTTACTAAGGGCAATTGCTAAACAGTACMGTTGTAAGCAAATAAAAACCACAGCATTTCACCCACAGTCAAATGGGTCACTTGAGCGTTCGCACATTGTATTAATAGAATACTTAAAACAATTTATAAGTAAGAAGAGCGAGTGGGATAATTGGCTCACTCATTCTATGTTCGCATACAATACCAGCACGCATGAGGGAACTAGGTTCACGCCTCATGAATTGGTATTCGGAAGACAAGCGAATGCTCCCTCGGGAGAGGTGCTTACGAACATTGCTCTAGAGAATACCTATTTAGAATACTTTTTAGATTTAGTTCATAAAATTAGGTCAGCTCAGAAAATAACAAGAGGGAACCTGGTGGGCGCAAAAATAAAATCCAAATTTTATTATGATTGAAATTCTCGCGGCCAGTAACTTGAGGTCGGAAATAATGTCTATTTGTTGAAACAACCAACTTCTAAGTTGGGAGACCAGTACACTGGCCTCCACCAGATTTTAGAGATTCTACGTAATAATAACATAAAAATAAGTTATAAAAATAGAAGTAGGATTGTCCATCGAGACAAAGTTAAATTAACTAGAAATAAAAATTAGGACAATTCTTGCATAGTTATCACATATATTACCTTTGTATGAATCTATTATAAGAAATTTTCGTCAAGACCTGTACATCTGCAACAGAAAGGATGCATTCCGAACTTTGCTGCATCATAATCAGTTACGTCACCATAGCTTCCGCATTGTTGGGTTACGATTGCGGCGGAACAGCTGCGAATATAACATCTGTGTC
>NW_014570719.1:7989-9330 GCF_001313835.1 Polistes canadensis
ATTTATAGTAAATCTGAATTTTGTCATAATTCTATATATTTAAAGTTAATATTTGCTTTTTCTTCATTAACAAATTTGTATCTATATTGTTTTGTATCCTAATATTTTAGTACGCGATGTTATTTCTACATATTGTGTAATTTGCACTTTTATCTAGTGGGTGCCATCATGAACGACCATCGATATTTGTATTTTTGTAGCATATGGAAATTGGAATGGTACGGATCGATTGTCGTTCATGTGGGGGCCTACCTTACCTACCAATAGGGTCGGTAAGCAGGTCTGTCGATAAGTGCAAGTCTGTAATACCGACTTCGTGCTTCTAAACTACCGACACTTGTTATTAACATTTDGTTGATATAACGATTGCTATTTGAATTTATCTTTAATTAAATGGTTGCTGCACATAACATTGTTATATATTTTGTTGTTCTTTTTAATTGGGAATAAATTTTAACAATTATTGGTAATTAATTGGGCAAATAGTTAATAACAATTATATAAAGTAATAATGTTAGCTGGAACATAAAATTCCCACAGTCGTAATAAGGCACACCGGCAATGAAAGGAAATCTCTCGGCTCAAGTATGGAGCACACGTGCAGTTCCGGGAATTTCTGCCTGATAGTAACCTGATACTTTTGTCGCTACCGGGAATTAGCGCTTGATAACAAATGATATTTTTTCGAGGCGAATTCCGTTCCCAGCTGACGACAGCAGTTTAGAGCTTGATTGTAACTAATATTTATTTACACGTGCAGACCTAAAGGATCAGCAGATTTCTTTCCCACGGGTTTGTAAGGGTCGGTAGTGGAGGAAGCACCTAGGGCGAGTGGGGGTACCTCCCACTCAGCCGTACGGGACTCGACGTGGGGAGCTTAGAGACTCCTCGCCGTCAGTCTACCGGCAACCATTATACTTAAAATACATACTTTGATTAGTTCGCTTCATAAATGAGTCTATTGCGTGAACCTTTGCAATCTGACGTTTTTTACAATTTAACTTCTGTTATTGAATTTGACATCTATTACTAAGTTTGCTACGTTTGTAAACGAGTTTTTCGATATTTGTTGCTTAATCTTTACATTTATAAAGTTCTACATTTCCTATTGTCTGTGTTCGTATTGTGAGTCATACTGTGCATAGCCTTGTGTTGTTATTGTTAAAGTTACTTAAGACTATACTGTCATTTTACCTAAGATTTTTGGAATTGTTTCGAACCAACAACTAAGCTCCTTTTGCGCCTGATTCCTTGTACCTACCTTTAAAATTCAACACCCGCACAATTAGAATTAAGGAGCTCCGGAAATCGGCACAGGGGTGCCGCACTCCGAGGATTCCG
>NW_014570720.1:0-999 GCF_001313835.1 Polistes canadensis
ACTGCAGTTGTTGAAATATAAATGTTATTTTCTGGACTTTATTGAACGTTACACTTCTTATTTGTTAGTATGCGCTTTAAAGCTTGAAAGAAAATGTTTTACAGCTTTGGTTTTATTGCACTTCTTAATGTATCTGATAGTTTTGAACTACTGTTTTATTCAGAAAGTAGCAAAAATTTCTTTCTGAATATATTTAAACATTTTTAGCGACGGTTAAAATTTGCTACAAGAAACAAAACAGAATAAATGTCAGGTTTACTACAATCGAGTTTCGTTGAAAAAGAATTGAGTTCTTCACGTTAAGTAACAAAAAAATGATATTATAAAATGATTTTTTTTCTTTTTTTGAACTGCAGTTGCTGTATTATAAATTTTATTTGCTGGATTTTATTGATTGTAACACTTTTTAATTATTAATATTCGTTATAAAACTAAGAAGAAAACTTTTTACAGCTTTTGTTATATAGCATTTTTATATGTATCGGTTAGTTTTGAACTACGGTTTAATTCAGAAAGTAGTAAAAATTTCTCTATTAAATATATTTAAGCATTTTTAGCGACGGTTAAAATGTGCTACTAGAAACTAAATAGAAAGGATGTCAGGTTTATTACAATCGATTTTCGTTTAAAATGAATTGAGTTCTTCACGTAAAGTAACCAAAAAATGTTTTAATAAAATGATTTTTTTCTTTTTTTTAGACTGAAGCTGTTAAAATATAAATTTTATTTGCTTGATTTTATTGAAAGTAAGACCTTTTATTTGTTAGAATACGCTTTAAAACTGAAAAGAAAACGTTTTACAGCTTGTTTTATATAGCATTTCTTTATGTATGTAATAGTTTTGAACTACAGTTTAATTTAGAAAGCAGCAAAAATTTCTTTCTATATATATTTAAACATTTTTAGCGACGGTTAAAATGTGCTACTAGAAACAAAACAGATTAAATGTCAGGTTTACTACAATCGAGTTTAGTTGAAAAAGAATTGAGTTCTTCACGT
>NW_014570720.1:2952-5120 GCF_001313835.1 Polistes canadensis
ATTTTTTATTTGTTAGTATACGCTTTAAAACTTGATAGAAAATGATTACAGCTTTTGTTATATAGCATTTCTTTATGTATCTGATAGTTTTGAACTACGGCCTAATTTAAAAAGTAGCAAAAATTTCTTGCTAAATATACTAAATCTTTTTTGTAAAGGTAGAAATGTGCTATTAGAAACAAGAAAGAATGGATGTCAGGTATATTAAAATCGAGTTTCGCTGAAAAAAAATTATGTTCTTCACGTACAGTGACCAAAACATATTGTAATAAAATGATTTTTTTCCTTTTTTTGGAGTTCAGTTGTTGAAATATAAATGTCATTTGCTAGATGTTATTGAACGTAACACTTTTTATTTGTTAGTATGCGCTTTAAAAAATGAAAGATAACGTTTTACAAATTGTTTTATATACCATTTCTTTATGTATCTAATAGTTTTGAAGTACGGTTTTATTCAGAAAGAAGCAAAAATTTCTTTTTAAACATATTTATATATTTTTAGCGAAAGTTAAAATGTGCTACTAGAAACAAAACAGAATGTATGTCAGGTTTATTACAATCGAGTTTCGTTGATAAAGAATTGAGTTCTTCACGTAAAGAAAACAAAAAATGTTGTAATAAAATGATTTTTTTCCTTTATTTGGCCTGCAGTTTTTGAAATATAAATGTTCTTGGCTAGATTTTATTGAACGTAACACGTTTTACTTATTAGTAAACGCATGAAAACTTGAAAGAAAATGTTTTACAGCTTTTGTTTTATAGCATTTCTTTATGTATCTGATAATTTTGAACTACGGTTTAATTCAGAAAGTAACAAAAATTTCTTTTCAAAAATATTTTAACATTTTTAGCGACGGTTAAAATGTGTTACTAGAAACAAAACAGATTAAATGTCAGGTTTTCTAAAATCGAGTTTTGTTGAAAAAGAATTGAATTCTTCACGTTAAGCAATCAAAAAATGTTGTTATAAAATAATTTTTTTCTTTTTTTTGAACTGCAGTTGTTGAATTGTAAATTTTGTTTGCTGAATTTTATTGAACAAAAAATTTTTTATTTGTTAGTATACGTCTTAAAATTTAAAAGAAAATGATTACAGCTTTTGTTATATAGCATTTCTTTATGTATCTGATAGTTTTGAACTACGGTCTAATACAAAAAGTAGCAAAAATTTCTTTCTAAATATACTAAATCTTTTTTGTGAAGGAAAAAATTTGCTATTAGAAGAAAGACAAAATGAATGTCATGTTTACTAAAATTGAGTTTTATTGAAAAAGGATTAAGTTCTTCACGTACAGTGACCAAAAAATGTTGTAATAGAATGATTTTTTCCCTTCTTTTGGACAGCATTTGTTAAAATATAAATGTTTTTTACTTGATTTTAATAAACGTAACACTTTTTATTTGTTAGTATGCGCTTAAACTTCGAAAGAAAACGTTTTACAGCTTTTGTTTTATTGCATTTCTTTATGTATCTGATAGTTTTGAACTACGTCTTAATTCAGATAGAAGCAAAAATTTCTTTCTAAATATATTTAAACATTTTTAGCGACTGTCAAATTGTGCTACTAGAAAAAAAACAGACTAAATGTCAGGTTTACTACAATCGAGTTTCCTTGAAAAAGAATTGAATTCTTCACGTTAAGTAACTAAAAAATGTTGTAAAAGAATGATTTTTTCGCTTTTTTGTGACTGCATTTGTTGAAATATAAATGTTATTTACTGGATTTTAATGAACGTAACACTTTTTATTTGTTAGTATTCGCTTTAAAACTTGAAAGAAAACGTTGTACAGCTTTTTTATATACCATTTCTTTTATGTATCTAGTAGTTTTGAAGTACGGTTTTATTCAGATAGTAGCAAAAATTTTTTTTTAAATATATTTATAAATTTTCAGCGACAGTTAAAATGTGCTACTAGAAACAAAACAGAATGTATGTCAGGTTTATTAAAATCGATTTTCGTTAAAAAAGAATTGAGTTCTTCACGTTAAGTAACCAAAAAATGTTGTAATAGATTTATTTGTCGCTGTTTTAGACTGCAGTTGTTGAAATATAAATGTCATTTGCTGGATTTTATTGAACGTAACACATTTTATTTGTTAGTATGCGCTTTAGAACATGAAAGATAACGTCCTACAAATTGTTTTATATAGCATTTCTTTATGTAT
>NW_014570720.1:7831-8838 GCF_001313835.1 Polistes canadensis
ATAGTTTTGAACTACGGTTTTATTCAGTAAGTAGCAAAAATTTATATTTAAATATATTTATATATTTTTAGCACCAGTTAAAATGTGCTACTAGAAACAAAGCAGAATGTATGTCAGGTTTGTTACAATCGATTTTCGTTGGAAAAAAATTGAGTTCTTCACGAAAAGTAACCAAAAAATGTTGTAATGGAATAATTTTTTTTCTTTTTTTGAACTGCAGTTCTTGAAATATATGTGTTAATTGCTGGATTTTATTGAACGTAACACTTTTTATTTAATAGTATACGCTTTAAAACTTAAAGGAATACGTTTTACAACTTTTGTTTTAAAGCATTTTTTTATGTATCTGATAGTTTTGAACTACGGTTTAATTCAGAAAGTAGCCAAAATTTCTTTTCAATATATTTATATATTTTTAGCGACGGTTAAAATGTGCTACTAGAAACAATACAGAATGTATTTCTGGTTTATTACAATCGATATTCGTGGAAAAAGAATAGAGTTCTTCACGTAAAGTAACCAAAAAATGTTGTAATAAAATGGTTCTTTTCCTCTTTTGAAACTGCAGTTGTTGAATTATAAATGTTATTTGCCTTATTTTATTGAACGTAACACTTTTTATTTGTTTTTAAACGCTTTAAAACTTAAAGGAAAACGTTTTACAGCTTTTTTTATATAGCATTTCTTTATGTATCTGAAAGTTTTGAACTACGAGTAAATTCACAAAGTAGTAAAAATTTCTTTTTAAGTATATTTATATATTTTTGCGACAGTTAAAATGTACAACTAGAAACAAAAAAAAATAGATTTCAGGTTTTTTGCAATCGATTTTTGTTGAAAAAGTATTTAGTTCTTTACGTAAAGTAACCAAAAAATGCTGCAATAAAATGATTTTTTTTCTTTTTTTGAACTGAAGTTGTTGAATTACGAATGTTATTTGCTGGATTTTATTGAACGCACCACTTTTTATTTGTTTGTATGCGCTTTAAAACATGAAAGAAAACGTT
>NW_014570721.1:0-2026 GCF_001313835.1 Polistes canadensis
ACATTTTTCGGTTACTTAACGTGAAGAATTTAAATTTTTTTCAACGAAACTCGATTAAAGTCAACCTGACATCCATTCTGTCTTTTTTCTAATAGCACATTTTTAACTTCACAAAAAGATTTATTATGTTTAAAAAGAAATTGTTGCTACTTTCTGAAATAAACCGTTGTTTAAAACTATTAGATAAATAAAGAAATGCTATACAACAAAAGCTGTAAAACGTTTTCTTTCAAGTTTTAAAGCTAATACTAACAAAAAAAAAGTGTTACGTTCAATAAAATCAAGCAAATAATATTTACATTTCAACAACTGCAGTCTAAAGAAAGGAAAATGTCATTTTATTACAACATTTTTTTGTTACTTAACGTGAATAATCCWATTTTTTTTCAACGAAACTCGATTGTAGTAACCTTGACATTTAAACTTTTTTGTTTCTAGTAGCACATTTTAACCGTCGCTAAAAATTTTTAAATATATTTAGAAAGAAAATTGCTACTTTCTGAATAAAACTGTAGTTCCAAACTATTACATACATAAAAAATTGCTTTATATCAAAAGCTGTAAAACGTTTTCTTTCAAGTTTTATAGAGTATACTAACAAATAAAAAGTGTTACGTTCAATAAAATCCAACAAATAACATTTATATTTCAACAACTGCTGTTCAAAAAGAGGAAGAAAAGTCATTTTATTACAACATTGTTGGTTACTTACCGTGAAGAATTCAAATCTTTTTCAACGAAACTCGATTGTAGTAAACCTGACATTTAATCTGTTTTGTTTCTAGTAGCACATTTTAACCTTTGCTAAAAATGTTGAAATATATTTAAAAAGAAATCATTCTACTTTCTGAATTAAACAGTAATTCAAAACTATTAGATACATAAAAAAATGCTATGAAACAAAGGCTGTAAAACATTTTCTTTCAAGTTTTAAAGCGTATACTTACAAATGAAAAGTGTTACTTTCAATAAAATCCGGCAAATAACATTAATATTTTAACAACTACAGTAAAAAAAAAGGAAAAAAATCATTATATTACAACATTTTTAAGTTACTTTACGTGAAGAATCCAACTTTTTTTCAATAAAACTTGATTGTAGTAAACCTGACATTTAATCTGTTTTGTTTCTAGCAGTACATTTTAACCGTCGCTAAAAATGTTTAAATATATTTAAAAAGAAATTTTTGCTACTTTCTGAATAAAACAGTAGTTCAAAAATATTAGATACCTAAAGAAATGCTATATAAAAAAAGCTGTAAAACGTTTTCTTACTTGTTTAAAAGCGTATACTAACAAATAAAAAGTGGTATGTCTTATAACATCCAGCAAATAACATTTATATTCCCACAACTGCAGTCCAAAAAAAGGAAAAAAATCATTTTATTACAACATTTTTTGGTTACTTAACGGGAAGAATTTAATTTTTTTCCAACGAAACTCAATTGTAGTAAAACTGATATTTAATCTGTTTGGTTTCTAGTAGCACATTTTAACCGTCGCTGAAAATGTTTAAATATATTTAGAAAGAAATTTTGGCTACTTTCTGAATTAAACTGTAGTTTAAAACTATTAGATACATAAAGAAATGCTATATTACAAAAGCTGTAAAACGTATTCTATCTTGTTTTAAAGCGTACACTAACAAAGGAAAAGTGTTACGTTCAATTAAATCCAGCAAATAACATTTATATTTCAACAACTGCAGTTCAAAAAAAGGAAAAAAATCATTTTTTTACAACATTTTTTGAATGCTTAACGTGAAAAATTCAATTCTTTTTCAACGAAACTCGATTGTAGTAAACCTGAAATTTAATCTGCTTTGTTTCAAGTAGCACATTTAACCCGTCGCTAAAAATGTTGAAATATATTCAGAAAGAAATTTTTGCTACTTTCTGAATTAAACCGTAGTTACAAACTATTATATACATAAAGAAATACTATATAACATAAGCTGTAAAAACTTTTCTTTTAAGTTTTAAAGAGTATTCTAACAAATAAAAAGTGGTACTTTCAATAAAATCCAG
>NW_014570721.1:3675-5592 GCF_001313835.1 Polistes canadensis
AAAGATCGTTTACCGACTTCAGTTGTCGGTAAGGCAGATTTCCCCATGAACGACCATCGACACACGTTTCATCATTACCGTATGCCGTCCAAAAAATGATAACTACCGATGGTCGTTCATAAGAGCGCCCAATACAAATAGTTTTTACAGCAAGTTTAATTTAATTATCCTAGTAATCGTATAATAGGAAATTAATGTAAAATATAAAAATAAAGTAATGTAAAAACGAATTTACAATAAATGTAATATAAAGTTAGTTACTCTACGGATGCCCGTTATACAATGGTAAATTATTTTAGTAATCGCATCGCAACCATGCGCAAATGCAAATAGAAAAATGTAAGTGACAAAATTTTAAAAAATTTGGTAAATATAACAAGTGGACAAATCACAATCATTAGGCTGTACGTTTGGTATACTAAATCGTCACTAGGACGTGACACCTCCCCCCTTAAAGAAGAAGCAACCAAGAAAAGTATTTTCTGGTGCTTCGTATAGGATCAAAATCACTTAAAAGATCGTTTTCCAAATTAGAACGTACATGCTTACCCGAATTTAGAGGTTGCGAGTCGCCTGTGATTTGAACTCCTGGCCGTTCCGATACGATTTCCCTTAATTCTATTTCTTTTACTTCTTTTGGTGTATCTTGACGCTTGTTTTTGCTTTTCAGATGTTATAACAGGTTCGTTAATGATCCCCAAATTGCGCCAAGAAGATGCACACTBCACCCATAAACTGTATGCAAAGCATAACCACGCAAAATCGAGTCGATTACTAGTTTTATTAGTTTAAAAAAAAAAATAATTCCTAATACTGCTGCACTGACGGTCCCGAATTTTAATAGGTTATTCCACATACGCGTAGTAATCCTTTCAGTTAGTTTTTGCATCTCGCTTTCACTCACAAGATTCACAAAATTTAATGTTTCTGAATTTATTTTCTGTCCGGCGGCTCTCCTTGCGATATGGTTCATTATTGACGGTTGCTCTATTGGAAACATGACATGGTCCCGTAGGCTCTCCAAGTCGGCCTGGGAATAAATACCGCCCGTTGCAAGGGAGCCCGCATCGGTGTACTTCCAATTAGAAGTGGTCTGTGGTTCCAGGACATGTGGTTCCCCAACGTACGTCGGTTTTGGCAGTAATTGGTACCAGACGCCTTCGACGAAGTACTCATGAGGGAGCAAGGTATTGCAGGGCTCCTGTGTGCCTCTGCCTACCAGAATCCTAGATTTAGGTTTCAGAAATATTCTCGTATTTTGGTATGTCGCCGAAAGCTCCCGGAAGCAATTATCAGTGTGCCTAATTTTAACCGGAACAGGGGTGCATTTGATAATGTGCGCCACTTCTCCACCAATAACCGCCATGTATCCTGGGCCCTTCATGACTGTTACAGCAAAAACGTCAGGGTGCATCACAGCCAGTGCGAATGCGTTCTTAATAACCTCCTTCTCTAGTTTGCATCTTTGTTGTAAGACATTATTATATAAATTTTCTTGTTGATTTTTATGGTGTCTTTCTACATAAACGAATTTAGTATTTACGTAGGTAAACAGATCCATATTGTTGGTTAATAGTTTTGCTCTTAGTGTAAATGTCTTATCCTGTCCAGTCTCCAGGATGAATAATTTCGGATGCTCGGTTTTTATTAGTCTGTATACGCATAGGTTTTCCTCCTGTTTCCCCATTAACGCAAACGTTGTCTCGCCTTCAGTTACTGCGTAAATGTGCGAATTGCGGTCGAGTGCAGTCATTTTAACGGCCCCTCCCTCGTATATGGCAGAATACCCTTCAAAATGGCATGTAGATCTTGGAATGACGGTCCAGAAAGCATTTCCATTTTCGTCGGTGAAGCAAGTCCCCGCCGAAAAGGAACACTGTAGGTGTCCCCTTAATGATATAGAATTGTCTTTTATTT
>NW_014570721.1:7227-9376 GCF_001313835.1 Polistes canadensis
TGAGATGATGTGCAGCTAACGCTGTGGTATTAATTTTATTTACATTTGTAGGTTTGCAGTCATTTTTATGTTGGTCTAATCTTTTTTTAAGTTTCTGTTTCGTTTGTCCAAATATGTGTTGTCTAAAGCTACATTAGTATGTACGTCTGCAGAGGGAACATTACCTTGTTTTGCAAATATCAATTCACGAGGGGTAAACCTTGTTCCCTCGTGCGTACTGGTATTATATGCGAACCTAGCGTGTGTCAACCATTTATCCCACTCGCTCTTTTTATTTATATAGTGTTTTAAATATTCTATTAATAAAATATGAGATCTTTCTAGTGATCCATTTGACTGAGGATGAAACGCCGTTGTTCTTATTTGTTTCAGATTCTATTGTTTGGCTATTGCCTTTAAAAGTGAACCAGTAAAGTTCGCTCCCTGGTCAGTCAATATGGATCGTGGTGCTCCGAAAACATTGCAAACATTATGGACTAAACCCTCGGCAATATCTATGGACATAGTTGTCTTTAATGGTGTAGCAATAAAATATTTAGTAAGTGCGTCTTGTATTGTAAGAATATATCTTTTTTCATGATTTCGTTTCAGGGAGTGGCCCGACCATGTCCATGGATATTTTGTCGAATGCCGCTCCCGGTGTATCAGTAAGTATCATTGGCTCTTTGGACTTTACTCTTACTAACTTTTTTAGCTGAAAATTTGTACAATTTTTAATAAAATCACTAATGTTGTTTTTCAAATTTGGCCAATGATATTAACGTCGAATTTTATTATACGTTTTTGTGACGCCTTTGTGCCCACCAATTGGCGAGGAGTGGCATTCGGCAAGCATGTCCTCCCGCAGTTCCAACTTAGGAACTAAGATTTGGTTTAAACAGATAGTAATAAAGCAATTTTCTGATTTAAACGTGTTACATAATTTCTTTTGAATTCGAGGCTATAATATGCCGTCCAAGCATTGTGTCTTGGCGATGCCAACGGATTTTAAGTTAAGCTCTCGTACTACTGAGAGCAAGAAACCAATTGCCTCGTATTTCGTTTCTAATTTTGCGCTGTTTGCGATGTTTTCCTTTATAGGGATAATTATTAATTTATTTTTCCCTATGTTAGTCACCTTGGCACGAGCTAAAGTTAAATTTTCTACGTGTGGAATAAGCTTTGTTTGTTCTAACAGTTTAGCACCAGTATCGCATGGTGTGCCGTATAAGTCGGTGAATATTACAATATTATCATGCCTTAATTGTAGAGAGTCTCGTTAGACTCCTACATTTCCTGTTATCATTATTATATTATTGCTCATTTTTGATTGTGTATATGGGGAGTATAGTCGTTCACAGTCACTAGAGCTTTCAACGTCTGTATTTTCGTCTTCTAGTGTTGGTGTTGCTAACCATGACGCGTTGTCGAGGCCGCCCGTGCCGTCAGCTGTTACGTCGAAGTCACTGTTCTCGCTATCCATCATTGTGTTCTTAGTTTCAAAGTGAACAACACTCTCATCAGAATCATATGTGTTTATAGGAAATACTCTATAAGATTCCGTTGGATTTCGCGATAGAGCGTCAGCGTTAGCATTTATAGTCCCTGGTTTATAAATAATTTTGAACGTATACTCAGCCAATTTTAGACACCACTTTATTAATCTTGATGTCGGGTCTTTTACCGATCCCAGCCAAACTAGCGGCTTGTGATCAGTTATGAGGGTGAACTCCCGACCGTACAAATATTGCCTAAAATAGTTTGTAGCGAAAACTATCGCCAATAACTCTCTTTTAATAGTRRAATAATTCATTTCATCTTTATTTAGAATTCGCAAACTATAGGGGATGGGCAAATCCCTACCAACGGGGCCATGACTTAACACGGCGCCGATCGCGTAACCGGATGCGTCCGTTGTGACGTTAAAAGGCAAAGAGTAATTTGAATTATTACTAAGTTTACTTTTAGGGAAGTTGTTTTTTGGACGGGTTTAATTAAGATGAACACAATATTTATCCGTTGAACGTTTCGTCTCTATTTGACACTTCCTCAGCAACTAAAAATATTTATTATRACATATTATTTTATATACAAATACCAAAAAGAACTTACAATTCATAGCGTTATTTTACCTTGATAGTTATGTTCATAAGTCAATATAACATCATTT
>NW_014570722.1:0-9271 GCF_001313835.1 Polistes canadensis
AAATCTTTTTCTATTTGAATAAAAGTAACTTACTTATCATATTCTATTTTATTTGATTGATAGTACTTATTTTATTAAATCTCTTTTAGTTTGACTAAAAGTAGGCAACTCATCAAATCACTTTCGATTTAAATAAAGATAAACCTGACATATTAAGTCTATTTCTATTTAATTGAAAGTAGTTAATTTATCGATTTTATTTGCATTTTAATAAAAGTACAAAATTTAATAAATCTTTTTTAATTGAATAAAAGTAGCAAACTTAATAAATCTCTTTGTATTTAAATAAATTTTTTAAACAAATCAAATCTCTTTTAATTAGAATAAAAGTAACTTACTCATCAAATTTCTTTCTATTTGAAGGAAAGTACTCAACTCATCTAATCTCTTTCTAATTAAAGAATAGTATTATGCACATAAGATTTTTTTTTTTTGAATTAAGTACTTAACTCAATTATTTTTTTCTCTACACGTTAAAACCGAGAACAGTCTTTTTCACAATACTCTCTTTTACTTTTCATTTAGCTTGGAAGACGGACTTTTACATTATTTGTTGTTAATTTATCTTCTTGTATTTTTTTGAGTAACTTAGAAGAATATACTCTAGTATCACCGGTGAATTAAGAATTTTTACCTTAACGGCAAAAACCCGTATCACACAAGAATTCTGCGACCGTTCAATCGACACAATTCATTCTAGGATACGAGTTACAATTTCTTCTAAGGTAAGTATAGCTCAACATTCTCTTAACCTTGAAGGTGCTGGCTCTTCTAGGCCAGATCCCAGGTAGAGTATCAGCTTGACAGAATGACCAAAAAAAGGGCAAATATTCGTGGGGTCACTCGTCTTTTATTCGTTTAAATGCGGGGACGTTACATAGCAAAAGTTTCTTCCTAAATTTAATAAAAATTTTTTAACAAAGGCAAAAATTTGCTATTAAAAACTATACAGAATAGATGTTTGGGTGACTACAATCAAATTTTGTCAAAAAAAAATTGAATTCTACACGTATAGTAACAAAAAATAGGTGTAATAAAATGGTTTTTTCTCTTTTCTTTGACTGCAGTTGTTGAAATATAAATGATATTTGCTAGATTTTATCAGACTAATCACTTTTTATTTGTAAGTACACGCCTAAAAACTTAAAAGAAAACGTTTCATAGCTTCTGTAAAATAGCACTGTTTTAGATTTTGTAGAATTTTTAAGTACGATTTAATCCAGAATATAGCGAAAATTTCCTTTTAAATATAAGAAAATTATTTTAGCGAAGGCAAAAATATGCTGTTAGAAACAAAACAAAATAGATGTTTAGTTGAATTTATTCGAATTTTTTTCGAAAAATAATTGAATTCTATACGTGAAGTACCAAAAATAGCTGTAATAAAATAATTTTTTTCCTTTTTTTGGACTGCAGTTGTAAAAATATAATTGTTATTTTTTAGGACACTTTTTATTTGTTAGTATACACTTTAAAACTTGAAAAAATACGTTTTATAGTTTTTGTTATATAGCATTTCTTTAGATATCTGTTAGTTTTTACCAATTATTTATTTTAAAAAAAAGAATCGACAATTTTTCTTAAATATATTGAAAAAATTTTTAGCGACGGTAAAATGTCTTATTAGAAACAGGACAGAATAATTGTTTTGTTACTCCAAACGAATTTTGTCAAAAAAGAATTTAATTCAACACGTAAAATAACTAAAAAAAAATCGTAATAAAATTTTTTTCTCCCTTTTTTTGACTGCAGTAATCCAGATATAAATGATGTTTGCGAAATTTTTTAGAACCTAAAACTTTTTATTTGTAAGTATACGTTTTAAAGCTTGAAAGAGAACGTCATATAGCTTTTGCTTTATAGCACTTTTTTTAGAAGTTTTCTAGTTTTTAACTACGATTTAGTCCAGAAAGTAGCAAAACTTTCTTTTTAAATGTATTAAAACATTTTTAGCGACGTTAAAAATTTGCTACGAGAAAAAAAACCGGAATGGGTTTCAGGTTTACTACAATCGAGTTTTGTTGAAAAAGAATTAAATTCTTTACGTAAAGTAACCAAAAAATATAAAAAAAAGATTTTTTCTATTTTTGTTTGACTGCAGTCGTCAGAATATAAATGATTTTTCCCAAATTATTTCGGACTTAACACTTTTCATTTGCAAGTATACGCTTTAAAGCTAGAAAGAAAACGTTTCATAGCTTCTGGTCAATAGTACTTTTTTAGAAATTTTATAGTTTAAAACAACGATTAGTTCACAAAAAAGCGAAAATTTCTTATAAATAAATTACAAACATTTTAGCGAACGTAAAAATGTTTTATTTAAAACTGAAAAGAATAGATGTCAGATTGATTACAATCTATTTTTGTCGTAAAAAAATTGAGTTCTACAAGTAAAGTAACCCAAAATAATTTTTATATAATGATTTTTTCTCTTTCTTTGGATCGCAGTTGTTAAGATATAAATGATATTTGCTACATTTTATTTGACGGAACACTTTTTATTTTTTAATATACGCACTAAAACTTGAAAGAAAATGTTCTATATCTTTAGTTATATAGCACTTTTTTAGAAATTTTATATATTTTACTATGAAATAATTTAGAATGTAGCAAATATTTCTATTTAAATATATTAAAAGATCTTAAGCGACAGTAAGAATGGGCTACTAGAAACTAAACAGAATGCATTTAAGGTTTATTACAATCGAGTTTCGTTTAAAAAAAAATAGAATTCTATACGTAAAAAAACCAAAAAAATTTTTAATCAAATGATTTTTTCTTTTTTTTTGGACTGCATTTGTTAAAATATAAATAATATATGTTAGATTTTATTAGACATAACCCTTACTATTTATTAGTATACGCTTTAAAACTTAAAAGAAAACGTTTTACAGCTTTTGTTATATAACACTTTTGTAGAAATTTTGTAGTTTAAAACAACGATTTAATTCCCAAAGTAGAGAAAATTTCTTTTAAATATATTGCAAAATTTTTTGCAAAAGCAAAAATGTGTTATTAGAAACCAAACATAATAGGTGTTAGATTGACTACAATTGATTTTTGTCGAAAAAGAATTAAATTCTAAAAGTGAAGTAACCAAAAAAAGTTTTAATGTAATTATTTTTTCTCTATCTTGAATTTTAATTGTTGAAATATATTTGATATTTGCTCGATTTTATTAGAAATAACACTTTTTATTTGTTATTAAACGCTTTATAACTTGAGAAAAAACGTTTTATAGCTTTAGCTATATAGCAGTTTTTCAGAAATTTTATAGATTTAACTACGATTTAATCCAGAAGGTAGCGAAAATTTTTTTCTAATTAAATTAAAACATTTTTAGCGTCAATAAAAATATGCCACTAGAAAAAATACAGAATAAATGTCCGGCTTACTACAATCGAGTTTCGTAGAAATAGAATTGAATTTTTCATGTAAATTAATCAAAAAAAGTTGTAACAAAATGATTTTTTCCCTTTTCTTGGACTGCAGTTTAAATAATTTTTTTTGCTATAGTTTATTATACTTAAAACTTTATATTTGTTATTATACGCTTTAAAACTTAAAAGAAAACGTGTTATAGCTTTTGCTATATAGCATTTCTTTAGATATCTGATAGTTTTAACAATTATTTATTCTAGAAAGCAGCAAAAACTTTTCTTAAATTTATTGAAAAGTTTTTAGCGACGGTAAAAATGTGCTATTAGAAAAATAGCTGAATGGATGTCAGGTTTACTACAATCGAGTTTTGTTAAAAAAGAATTGAATTCTTAACGTAAAGTAACCAAAAAAAGTGGTAAAAAAATAATTTTTTTCCCTTTTTTTGGACTGCTGTTTTTAAAATATAAATGTTATTTGCTAGATGTTATTTGACTTAACTCCTTTTATTTGTAAGTATACGCTTTAAATTTGGAGAGAAAACGTTTTATAGCTTCTGGTAAGTAGAACTTGTTTAGATTTTTTATAATTTCTAACTACGGCTTAATCTAAAAAGTAGCGAAAATTTTATTTTAAATATGTTAAAAAATTTTTAGCTAAGATAAAAATGTGCTATTTAAAACTTATCAGAGTAGACGTTTGGTTGACTACAGTCGAATTTTGTCGAAAAATAATGAAATTCTACACATGATTAATCCAAAAAAAGTGGTAATAAAATGATTTTTTCTCTTTTCTTCGACTGCAGTTGTTAAAAGAAAATGATAGTTGCTAGATTTTATTGGACATAATACAATTTTTTTGTTATTTTACGCTTTAAAACTTAAAAGAAAACGTTTTATACCTTTTGTTATATATCACTTTTTTAGAAATTTGATAGTTTTTAAATACGATTTATTCCAGAAAGTAGCGAAAATTTTTTTCTAATTAAATTAAAACATTTTTAGCGACAATAAAAATATGCTACTAGATACAAAACAGAATAAATGTCCGGCTTACCACAATCGAGTTTCGTTGAAATAGTGTTAAATTAAACACGTAAATTAACCTAAAAAAGTTGTAATAAATTGATATTTTCCCTTTTTTTGGACTGCAGTTGTTTAAATTTAATGGTTATTTACTAGATTTTATCGGATCTTACCCTTTTTATTTTTTTGTATACGCTCTAAAACTTGAAAGAAAACGTTTTATAGCATTTGTTATATAGCATTTCTTCAAAAATTTGATAGTATTTAACTACGATTTAATCCAGAAAGTAGCGAAAAATTTTCCTAAATATATTGAAAAATTTAAAGCGATATTAAAAATGTGCTATTAGAAAAAGGAAAGAATGGATGTCAGATTGAATAAAATCGAGTTTCGTCGAAAAAGAGTTTAATTCTACACGTAAAAAAAACCAAAAAAAGTTGTACCAAAATGATATTTTATCTTTTTTCCGACTGCAGTTTTTGAAAAGTAAATCATATTTGCCAGATTATATTGAACAGATTTTGTTTTATTTGTAAGTATACGCGTGAAAACTTGAAAAAAAATTTTTTACAGCTTTTGTTTTATAGCATTTCTTTATGTATCTGATAGTTTTGAACTACGGTTTAATTCAGAAAGTAGCAAAAATTTCTTTCTAAATATATAATAAACATTTTCAGCGACGGTTAAAATGTGCTACTAGAAACAAAACAGATTAAATGTCCGGCTTGTAACAATCGAGTTTCGTTGAAATAGAATTGAATTCTTTACGTGAAGTAACCACAAAAAGTTGTAACAAAATGATTTTTTTCCTTTTTTTTGGACTGTTGTTGTTAAAATATAAATGTTATTTTCTAGATGGTATTAGACTTAACACTTTTTATTTGTAAGTATACGCTTTAAAGCATGAAAGAAAACGTCTCATAGCTTCTGTTAAATAGCACTTTTATAAAAATTTTATTATTTTTACCTACGATTTTATTCACAAAGAAGCAAAAATTTCTTTTAAATATATTTAAAATTTTTTAGCGACGGTAATAATGTGCTACAAGAAACAAAACAGAATAGATGTCAGGTTTACTACAATCGAGTTTCGTAGATAAAGAAATGAATTTTGCACGTAAAGTTACTAGACAAAATTGTAATAAAATATTTTTTTTTTTTTTTTTGACTGTAGTAGTCGAAATATAAATGATATTTTCGAAATTTATTTTGACTGAACACTTTTTATTTGTCAGTACACGCTTTAAAACTTTAAAGTAAACGTTTTATAGCATCAGTTAAATAGCACTTTTTTAGAAATTTTATAGTTTTTAACTACGATTTGATCCAGAAAGTAGCGTAAAATTTTTTTTAAATATGTTAAAAATTTTTAAGCGTAAGATAAAAATGTGATATTAGAAACTAAAAAGAATAGATGTTTGGTTGACGACAATCGCAATTTGTTGAATAATAATTGAATACTATACGTGAAGAAACCAAAAAAAGTAGTAATGAAATGATTTTTTCTCTTCTTTTCGACTGCAGTTGTTAAAAAAAATGATATTCGCTAGATCTTATTAAACATACCACTTTTTATTTTTTATTATACGCTTTAAAATTTGAAAGCAAACGTTATATACCTTTTGTTATATAGCACTTTTTTAGAAATTTTATAGTTTTTACTTACGATTTAATCCCGAAGGTAGCGAAAATTTTTTATCGAAATATATCAAATTATTTTTAACGACGGTAAAAATGTGCCATTAGAAAAATAGCAGAATAGATGTCAGGTTTACTACAATCGAGTTTCGTTAATAATGAATTAAATTCTACACGTGATGTAACCAAAAAAAGTTGTACTAAAATGATATTTTCCCTTTTTTTCGACTGCAGTTTTCGAAAAGTAAATGATATTTGCCAGATTATATTGAATAGATTTTGTTTTATTTGTTAGTATACGCTTTAATACTTAAAGGAAAACGTTTTATAGCTTTTGTTATATATCACTTTTTTAGAAATTTGATAGTTTTTAAATAAGTTTTTTCCAGAAAGTAGCGAAAATTTTTTTCTAATTAAATTAATACATTTATAGCGCCTTTAAAAATATGCTATTAGAAACAAAACCGAATAAATGTCCGGCTTATAACAATCAAATTTCGTTTAAATAGAATGGAATTTCCACTTACATTACCCTACAAATGTTGTAATAAATTGATTTATTCCCTTTTTTTGGACTGCAGTTGTTTAAATATAATTGTTATCTAGTAGATTTTATCGGACCTTACACTTTTTATTTTTTTTGTATACGCTCTAAAACTTGAGAGAAAACGTTTTGTAGCATTGGTTATATAGCATTTCTTTAAAAATTTAATAGTTTTTAACTACGATTTAATCCAGAAGGTAGCGAAAATTTTTTTCTAATAAAATTAAAACATTTTTAGCGACAATAAAAATATGCTACTAGTAACAAAACAGAATAAATGTCCGGCTTACCACAATCTAGTTTCGTTGAAATAGAGTTAAATTGAACATGTAAATTAACCTAAAAAATTTGTAATAAATTGATTTTTTCCCTTTTTTTGGACTGCAGTTGTTTAAATTTAATTGTTATTTACTAGATTTTATCGGACCTTACCCTTTTTATTTGTTTGTATACGCTCTAAAACTTGAAAGAAAACGTTTTATAGCATTTGTTATATAGCATTTCTTCAAAAATTTGATAGTACTTAACTACGATTTAATCCAGAAAGTGGCGAAAATTTTTTTCTAATAAAATTAAAAAATTTTTAGCGACATTTAAATTGTGCTATTAGTAACAAAACAGAATAAATTTCAGGTTTACTACAATCGAGTATCGTTGAAAAAGAATTTAATTTAACACGTAAATTAATCTAAATAAGTGTAAATAAATTGATCTTTTCCCTTTTTTTAAACTGCAGTTGTTAAAATATAATGTTTATTTACTAGATTTTATTGAACCTAACACTTTTTATTAGATTGTATACGCTCCAAAACTTGAAAAAAAACGTTTTATAGCATTTGTTATATAGCCTTTTTTTAAAAATCTGAAAGTTTTTAACTATTATTTATTCAAGAAAGCAGCGAAAATTTTTCCTAAATATATTCAAAAATTATTAGCGACGGTAAAAATGTGCTATAAGGAAAAGGAAAGAATGGATGTCAGACTGAATAAAATCGAGTTTCGTCGAAAAAGACTTGAATTCTACACGTAAAAAAACCAAAAAAAGTTGTACTAAAATGATATTTTCTCTTTTTTTCGACTGCAGTTTTTGAAAAGTAAATTCATATTTGCCATATTATATTGAACAGATTTTGTTTTATTTGTTAGTATACGCTTTAATATTTAAAAGAAAACGTTTTATAGCTTTTGCTATATATCACTTTTTTAGAAATTTGATAGCCTTTAAATACAATTTATTCTAGAAAGTAGCGAAAATTTTTTCTTAATTACATAATTACATTTATAGCGACAATAAAAATATGCTACTAGAAACAAAACAAAACGAATGTCCAGCCTATAACAATCGTGTTTCGTTGAAATAGATTTGAATTCTTCACGTAAAGTAACCAAAAAAAGTTGTAACAAAATGATTTCTTTCCTTTTTTTTGGACGGCCGATGGTAAAATATAAATGTTATTTGCTAGAATTTATTTGACTTAACACTTTTTATTTGTAAGTATACGCCTTAAAGCTGGACAGAAAACATTTTATAGCTTCAGGTAAATATAACTTTTTTAGACATTTTATAGTTTCTAACTACGATTTGATCTAGAAAATAGCGTCAATGTCTTTTTTAATATGGTAAAAATTTTTTAGCAGAGGTAAAAATATAATATTAGAAACTAAAAAATATAGATGTTGGGTTGACTAAAATCAAATTTTGTTGCAAAATAATTGAATTCTATACGTAAAGTAACAAAAAAAAGTCGTAATAAAATGATTTTTTCTCTTTTTTTTGACTGCAGTAGTCTAAATATAAATGATGTTGCCAAATTTTTTTAATTTTATTACTTTTTATTTGTAAGTATACGCTTTAAAACTTAAAAGACAACGTTTTATAGCATTTGTTATATAGCACTTCTTTAGATTTCTGATAGTTTTTAACTATTGGGCAACTCAAAAAGAAACGAAAATTTCTCTTAAATAAATTAAACATTTTTTATCGACGGTAAAAATGTGCTATTAGAAACTAAACAGAAATATTTCAGGGTAAATATAATCAAGTTTCTTTAAAAAATACTTAAATTCTTCTCGTAAAGTAACCCAAAAAATTTATATTAAAATGAATTTTTTCCTTTTTTTTGACTGCAGTGGTTGAAATATAAATGATGTTGCCCAATTTTTTTAATTTTACCACTTTTCATTTGTTAGTATACGCTTTCCAACTTGAAAAAAACCGTTTTATAGCATTTGTTATATAGCACTTCTTTAGATATCTGATAGTTTTTAACTATAATTCAACTCAACAAGCAGCAAAAATTTTTCTTAAATATATATTAAACGTTTTTTAGCAAAGGTAAAAATGTGCAATTAGAAACTAAATACATTGGATTTCAGGTTAAATACAATCAAGTTTTGTCAAATATACTTAAATTCTTCTTTTAAAGTAACCCAAGAAAGTTATATTAAAATTATTTTTTCCCTTTTTTTTAACAGCAGTTGTTAAAATATAAACATTATTTGCAAGATTTTATTAGACATAACTGTTGATGCGACCGATGCCTTAATCGGTACTCCAGTGAATAGTAGTGAATCGAAAAATGCCCTTAAGGGTGATATCGAGATTCTTTATTAATGGAAAGGAGGATAAGGAAAATAAAACACAATAACGACTTTATTTGAGCCCAGTCAGTACTAAAAAGTACG
>NW_014570723.1:0-3089 GCF_001313835.1 Polistes canadensis
CGTTTTTTTTCAAGCTTTAAAGCGTATACTTACAAATAAAAAGTGATAAGTCCGAAAGGTTTATGCAAACATCATTTATATTTGGACTACTGCAGACAAGAAAAAGGAAAAATATTATTTTATTACGTAATTTTTTGGTTACTTTACGTTTAGAATTTATTTTCTTTTCGTCAAAACTCGATTTTAGTCAACCTGACATCCATTCTGTAATATTTCTAATAGCAAATTGTACCTTTACTAAAATTTTCTTCAATAAATCTAAGAAAAGTGTTTGCTGCTTTCTAGATTAATTATTACTAAAAACTATCAGATATCTAAAGAAATGCTATAGAAGAAAAGCTATAATACTTTTTCTTTCAAGTTTTAAAGCGTATACTAACAAATAAAAAGTGTCAGTTCGAATAATATCTAGCAAATATAATTTTTATTTTAACCACTGCAGTCCAAAGAAAGAGAAAAAATCATTTTATTACAACAATATTTGGTTACAATATATAAAGAATTCAATTCTTTTTCAACGAAACTCGATTGTAGTAAACCTGATGTCTATTCTGTTTTGTTTCTAGTAGCAAATTTGTACCGTTCTAAAAATGTTTTAGTATATTTAAAAGAAATATTTGCTACATTTTTGATTAAATCCGTATTTAAAAACTATTAAATTTCTACAAAAGAGCTATATAACAAAAGCTATATAAAATTTTCCATTATGTTTTAAAAAGTATACTAACATTTAAAAAGTGTTCAGTCCAATGAAATCTAGCATATATCATTTATTCTCCAACAACTGCAGTCAAAGAAAACAGAAAAAATTCATTTTATCACAGCTTTTTTTGGTTATTTTACGTGTAAATTCCATTAAATTTTGAAGAAATTTGATTGTGGTCAACAAAACATCTATTCTGTGTAGTTTCTAGTAGTTCATTTTTACAGTTGCTAAAAATTTATTATTATATTCAAAAAGAAATTTTCGCTACTTTCTGGATTAAATCGTAGTTATAAAATAAATACAATCCAAGAAAGTGCTATTTACCAGCCGCTATAAAACATTTTTTTAAGCTTTAAAGCGTATACTTACAAATAAAAAGTGGTAAGTCCGAAAAAATTAGGCAAACATTATTTAGATTTGGAATACTTCAATCAAGAAAAAGGAAAAAAATCATTTTATTACTATATTTTTTAGTTACTTTACGTTTAGGATTCAATTCTTTTTCGTCGAAACTCGATTATAGAAAACTTGACGTTTATTCTGTTTTGTTTCTAGTAGCATATTTTTACCGTTGCTAAAAATGTTTAAGTGTATTTAAAAAGAAAACTTAGCTTGTCTCAGGATTAAAACTGTAGATAAAAACTATAAAATTTCTAAAAAAGAGCTATGTAACACAAGCTATAAAAAATTTTATAGTAAGTTTTAAAGCGTATACTAACAATTAAAAAAGTTTTATTCTAATAAAATCTAGCAAACAAAATTTAAATTGTAACCACTGCAGTCCAAAAAAAGAGAAAAAATCATTATATTACAACTTTTTTTAGTTACTTCATGTGTAAAATTCCATTATATTTGGAAGATATTTTGTTGTAGTCAACCAAACATCTATTCTGTATAGTTTCTAATAGCACATAATACCTTCGCTAAAAACTTTTCTATATATTTAAGAAAAGTTTTCGCTGCTTTCTATATTAATTATAAGTAAAAACTATCAAATATTTAAAGAAATACTGTAGAACAAAAGCAATAAAACATTTTCTTTCAAGTCTTAAAGCTTATACTAACAAATGTAAAGTGTTTAGTCCAATAAAATCTAGCAAATAAAATTTATATTTAAACATCTGCAGTACAAAAAAAGAGAAGAAATCATTTTATTACAACTTTTTTTTGTTACTTTACGAGAAGAATTCAATTCTTTTTCAACAAAACTCGATTGTAGTAAACCTGACGTCCATTCTGTTTTGTTTCTAGTAGCACATTATTTCAGTTGCTAAAAATTTATTACTATTTTCAAAAAGAAATTTTCGCTACTTTCTGGAATTTTTCGTAGTTATAAAATAAAAACAATCTAAGAAAGTTCTATTTAACAGAAGCTATAAAACATTTTTTTCAAGCTTTAAAGCGTATACTTACAAATAAAAAGTAATAAGTCCGAACGAATTATACAAACATCATTTATATTGGGTATACTGCAGTCAAGAAAAAGGAAAAAAATCATTTAATTACTACATTTTTTAGTTACTTTACGTTTAGTCTTCCATTCTTTTTCGTCGAAACTCGATTGCAGTCAACCTGACATCCCTTCTGTAGTGTTTCTACTAGCACATTGTACCTTCGCTAAAAACTTTTTAATATTTTCAAGAAAAGATTTCGCTGCTTTCTAAATTAATTATAAGTAAAAACTATGAAATATATAAAAAAATTCTATAGAACAAAAGCTATAAAACCTTTTCATTCAAGTATTAAAGCGTATACTAACACATGAAAAGTTTTAGTTCGAATAATATCTAGCAAATAAAATTTTTATTTTACCAACTGCAGTCCTAAAAAAGAGAAAAAATCATATAATTACAACTTTTTTTTGTTACTTCACGTGTAAAATTCGAATAAATTTTGAAGAAATTCGACTGCAGTCAACCAAACATCTACTGTGTCTAGTTTCTAGTTGTTCATTTTTACAGTTGCCAAAAAATGTATTATTATATTCAATAAGAAATTTTCGCTACTTTCTGGATTAAATCGTTGTTATAAAATAAATACAATCTAAGAAAGTGCTATTTAACAGACGCTATGAAACGTTTTCTTTTAAGCTTTAAAACGTATACTTACAAATAATAAGTGTTAAGTCCGACAGAGTTATGCTAACTTAATTTAAATTTGGAATACTGCTGTAAAAAAAAAGAAAAAAAATTATTTCATTAATATATTTTTTGGTTAATTTACGTTTAGAATTCATTTCTTTTTCGTCGAAACTCAATTGTAGTCAACCTGACATGCTATTCTGTAATGTTTCTAATAGCAAATTGTACCTTCGCTAAAAACTTTTGAATATTTATGAGAAAAGTTTTTGCTGCTTTATAGATTTATTATAAGTCAAAACTAT
>NW_014570723.1:5081-6066 GCF_001313835.1 Polistes canadensis
GATTGTAGTCAACAAAATATCTATTCTGTTTAGTTTCCAGTAGTTCATTTTTACCGTTGCTAAAAATGTATTACTATATTTGAAAAGAAATTTCCGCTACTATCTAAATTAAATCGCATTTATAAAATAAATACAATCTAAAAAAGTGCTATTAACCAGACGCTCTGAAACGTTTTCTTTTAAGCTTTAAAGCGTATACTTACAAATACTAAGTATTAAGTCCGAAAGAATAATGCTAACTTAATTTAAATTTGGACAACTGCAGTCAAGAAAAAGGAAAAAAATCATGTGGTTACTAAATTTTTTAGTTACTTTACGTTTAGAATTCCATTCATTTTCGTCGAAATTCGATTGTAGTCCACCTGACATCCATTCTGTTGTGTTTCTAATAGCACATTGTACTTTCACTAAAAACTTTTTAATATTTTTAAGAAAAGTTTTCGCTGCTTTCTAGATTAATTATATGTAAAATCTATCAAATATCAAAAAAAATGCTATAGAACAAAAGCTATAAAACATTTTCTTTCAACTTTTGAAGCTTATACTAACAAATAAAAAGTTTTTGGTCCAATAAAATCTAGCAAATAAAATTTATATTTAAAGAACTGCTGTACAAAAAAAGAGAAAAAATCATTTGATTACAACTTTTTCTTGTTACTTTACGAGAAGAATTTAATTCTTTTTCAACAAAACTCGATTGTAGTAAGCCTTACGTCCATTCTGTTTTGTTCCTAGTAGTTCCTTTTTACCGTTGCAAAAAATTTATTATTATATTTAAAAAGAAATTKCCGCTGCTATCTGAATTAATTCGTAGKTATAAAATAAAAACTATCTAAAAAAGTGCTATWTAWCAGACGCTATAAAACGTTTTCTTTTAAGCTTTAAAGCGTATACTTAAAAATACTAATTGTTAGGTTTGAAAGAAATATGCAAACTTAATTTATATTTGGACTACTGCAGTCCAGAAAAAGGAAAAAAATCATTT
>NW_014570723.1:7806-9412 GCF_001313835.1 Polistes canadensis
ACTCGATTGTAGTAAACCTGACGGCTATTCTGTTTTGTTTCTAGTAGCACATTTGTACCGTTGCTAAAAATGTATTATTATATTTAAAAAGAAATTTCCGCTACTTTCTGGATTAGATCGTAGTTATAAAATAAATTTTATCTAAAAAAGTGCTATTTAACAGACGCAATAAAACGTTTTCTTTCACGCCTTAAAACGTATACTTACAAATAATAAGTGTTAAGTCTGAAAGAATAATGCAAACTTAAGTTATATTGGGACACTGCAGTCAAGAAAAAGGAAAAAAATCATATTAATTCGACATTTTTAGGTTACTTTACGTTTAGAGTTCAATTATTTTTAGTCGAAACTCGATTGTAGTCAACCGGACATCCATTCTGTAATGTTTCTAATAGCAAATTGTTCCTTCGGAAAAAACTTTTTAATGTTTTCAAAAAAAGTTTTCGCTGCTTTCTAGTTTAATTATAAGTAAAAACTATCAAATATCTAAAAAAATGCTGTAAAACAAAAGCTATAAAACAATTTCTTTCAAGTTTTAAAGCTTATACTAACAAATGAAAAGTGATTGATCCAATAAAATCTAGCAAATAACAATAAAATTTACACAACTGCAGTACAAAAAAATAGAAAAAATTATTATATTACAACTTTTTTTTGCAACTTTTCGAGAAGAATTCAATTCTTTTTTAACAAATCTCGATTGAAGTAAACCTGACGTCCATTCTGTTTTGTTTCTAGTAGCACATTTGTACCGTTGCTAAAAATGTATTGTTATATTTAAAAAGAAATTTCCGCTACTTTCAGGATTATATCGTAGTTATAAAATAAATTCAATTTAAAAAAGTGCTATTTGACAAACGCAATAATACGTTTTTTTTCAAGCTTTAAAGGGTATACTTACAAATTATAAGTGTTAATTCCGAAAGAATTATGCTAACTTAATTTATATTGGGACTACTGCAGTCAAGAAATAGGAAAAAAATCATTTTAATTCGACACTTTTAGGTTACTTTACGTTTAGAATTCAATTATTTTTGGTCGAAACTCGATTGTAGTCAACCTGACATCCATTCTGTAATGATTCTAATAGCACATTGTACCTTTGCTAAAAACTTTTTAATATTTTCAAGAAAAGTTTTCGCTGCTTTTTAGATTAATTAAAAGTAGAAACTATCAAATATCTAAAAAAATGCTGTAGAACAAAAGATATAAAACAATTTTTTTCAAGTTTTAAAGCGTATACTAACAAATGAAAAGTGTTTGGTCCAATAAAATCCAGCAAATAACATTTATATTTAAACAACTGTAGTACAAAAAAAAAAAAAAAATCATTTTGTTACAACATTTTTTGGTAACATTACTTAAAGAATTCAATTCTTTTTCGTCGAAACTCGATAGTAGTAAACCTGCCGTCCATTCTGTTTTGTTTATAGTAGCACATTTGTACCGTTGTAAAAATATTTTAGTATATTTAAAAAAAAGTTTTTGCTACTTTCAGGACTAAAGCTATAGGTAAAAACTATAAAATTTTTAGTCGAGAGCAATAAACAAAAGCTATATAATGTTTTCTTTCAAATTTTAAAGCGAATACTAATAAATAAAAAGT
>NW_014570724.1:0-9844 GCF_001313835.1 Polistes canadensis
AAATGTAAACCAGTGTAGTGAGAGTGAAAACGATAATGAGAACATTATAGAATGGTAACTTGATAGTGGTTGCACAGATCATATCGTAAATGATCAGAAATATCTATCTGATATAACAAATTTGAGAAACCCAATAGAAGTTATCCTCCCAAATGATAAAAAGTTAAAAGCTACTAAAATAGGAAGCGTAAATACGGTGCTAAAAACGTATACCTATGAAACAAATGTTGAATTAAAAAATGTATTTTTTGTAGAAAGGATAAAAAGAAATTTATTAAGCATATCGAAAATAACCGAAAAGGATAAAGTAGTATCTTTTAAGGTAGTATGGTAAATAAGCAAAAATTCATAATAATTATAATAAATTAACAGCAGTAGCAGAAAAGACTGATAGATTGTATCATATAACTAGCTTTATACGAAAGAATAATAAGGATAATGTTTACATAAATTCTGTTAAAATAACAAGTAAAAAAAAATGGCATAGAGCTCTTAGCCATATAAATTTTTGCTATTTGAGTAAACTGGTAAGTGATAAAATGCTCGATGGTTTAGAAGATAAGTTAGGAAAAAGTTTTATGCAATGTACAAATTGTAAGCAAAGCAAAATGGCTAATGTACCATTTAAGAATAAGCGGACTAGGTCAAAAGAAWTATTAGAGGTAGTTCATACAGACTTAAATGGGCCTCATAGGACTCCTGGTTACAAAGGAGAAAGATATATTCTAAGTTTCATTGATGATGATAGTAGATGTACTAAGATATATTGTAATAATAGTAAAGATGAGAAAACTGATTGTCTAATTGAATTTGTAAATTTAGTAGAAAACCAATTTGGTAAAGGTATTAAAAATTTAAGGTGTGATTATGGTACAGAGTACTTAAATAAAAGAATTTATGATTTTGTAAAAAGTTAGGGTATTGAGATATTAAATTGTCCCCTATATGATCATGAACTCAATGGAGTAGTAAAAAGGTACAATTGGTCAGCAATGGACAGCGGAAGATGCCTAACAAGAGAAGCAAAAGTTAATATTAGGTATTGGCCTGAAATAATGAAAACGGTAGCGTATTTGAAGAATCGTACGATAGCCAATACGCTGGAAATTGAAACTTTTTATGAGATTTTCTTTGGTACAAAACCTAATATTAAACATTTAAAAATATACGGAATTAAGGTTTTTGCAAGAGTCCCAGAANTATTAGAGGTAGTTCATACAGACTTAAATGGGCCTCATAGGACTCCTGGTTACAAAGGAGAAAGATATATTCTAAGTTTCATTGATGATGATAGTAGATGTACTAAGATATATTGTAAAAATAGTAAAGATGAGACAACTGATTGTCTAATTGAATTTGTAAATTTAGTAGAAAACCAATTTGGTAAAGGTATAAAAAATTTAAGGTGTGATTATGGTACAGAGTACTTAAATAAAAGAATTTATGATTTTGTAAAAAGTAAGGGTATTGAGATATTAAATTGTCCCCTATATGATCATGAACTCAATGGAGTAGTAGAAAGGTACAATTGGTCAGCAATGGACATGGGAAGATGCCTAACAAGAGAAGCAAAAGGTAATATTAGGTATTGGCCTGAAATAATGAAAATGGTAGCGTATTTGAAGAATCGTACGATAGCCAATACGCTGGAAATTGAAACTTTTTATGAGATTTTCTTTGGTACAAAACCTAATATTAAACATTTAAAAATATACGGAATTAAGGTTTTTGCAAGAGTCCCAGAAAAAATAAAAAAAGGAAAATGGGATGATAAATCCAAATTAGGGATTTTGGTTGGGTACAATCATGATAGTTACCGAGTTCTTGTCGATAATAAAGTCTTAGATGCAAGACATGTTGAAGTAATTGAAGATAAGAATGATTTGATTTATGGTGAAAATGGAACCAAAGACAGAAACGAAAAGAATAAAAAAGAAAAATTTAACTTTGTAAATTTAAAAAATGATACTCCTATTTCTGTGCAAACCAAGGAGGAACTTATAGATAGTRAWYGAGATAAGATCAATGAAGTAGAAAACACTAATGAGAAAATCRGAAGTAATGAGTGAAAAGATGAAAGTAATAGAGACCCAGAGAGAGTATCACAGAGAACAAGAAATATGGTAAAAATATTKGGAGATCCTACAACGTATTGCATCTCTGTAAACTATATGGATATAAATGTACCTCAATCCTTTGAGGGAGCGTTAAATTGCGAGGAGCATAAGAAATGGGAAGTAGCGATAAAAGAAAAAATTAAGAATATAAATGATAACCAAACCTGGGTTTTAATAAATAGGAAAAATTGTAATAATATTATTGATACGAAATGGGTATATACTAAAAAGGTGAATGGTAGATTTAGGGCAAGATTAGTTGCCAGAGTGTTTAAACAGAAAAATGCAATTGWYRATATTTATGCTCCWAGCGAGCAATCAGGCTATAAAGTTTTTGTTATCTTTCKGTTGCATTAATGGATTGACAATTGAAGTAGTAGACGTAGATTCAGCCTTTTTGTATGGAGATGTAAACTCAGAGGTATACATTGAACAGCCTAAAGGTTTTAGTGATGGCACAGATAGAGTTATGAAATTAGTAAAGTCAATGTATGGTCTCAGTGAGAGTCCACGAGATTGGTATAGATGTTTTATTAAGTATGTAGAAAGCTTAGGATTTAGGATAAATGGTATAGAATTATGTTTATATGTACACTGTACAGGAGATAATAAAGTCTACTTAATGAATTATGCTGACGATATAATAATATGTTGTGAAGATAAAAATAAAATTAAAGGTATTAAAAGATTATTAATGGGAAAATTTAAAATTAAAGACATAGAAGAAATTAAAGAATACTTAGGTATAGAGATARACTATAATATAGAGAAGAATGAAATGAAATTAAGTCAAAGTAAATATATAGAAAAGCTAGCAGATAAATATGATGTAGTAAATAGTAAGTTTTATAATACCCCAATGGAAACAAAATTAAATGTAGAAAAATCGGATTGTTGCAATGAAAATATTATGTATAATAACCTACTAGGGRCCTTGTTGTATATTAGTTCAAGGACAAAGCCAGATATAAGTTATAGTGTAAACTACCTTAGCCGATTTCCGAATTGTTATACGAGTACACATTTTAAATATGCTTTGAGAATCTTGATATATTTATATGCTATCAAAGATTTAAAGTTATGTTACAATAAAAATAAAAACTATGAAACTGTTGATTGTTATGTAGACGCTGATTGGGCAGGTGATAGTTTAGTTAACAACAGGATATGCGATTAAATTACACGGAAACTTGATCTATTCGAAATCGCGAAAACAGAAGTGCATTACCAAAGCGTCAACATATGCCAAATATGTAGCATTATCGGAATTGGTAACYAAAGTAAAATTTATAAAAGTACTAATGAAAATTTTTGAAATTGAAATAAAAAAACCGATTAAAATATACGAAAATAATTCAGGGATAATAAATACTGCAAAGTACGGAAACTTTACAAAAAACTCAAAACACATTAAAATTCACAATCACAATGTACATGAGAGTGTAGAACAAAAGATTATCGAGGTAATCAAWGTAGACKCCGAAAAAAATTTAGCAGATATGTTTACTAAAGCGTTATGTAGAGATTAGTTTRAAAAGTTTGAAAGAATGTTAAATTTAAATAAAAGTTTTATTTGGAATTATAATAAATGATAGTAAGATATAGTATAAAGGTAACGAAGCGAGATAAGTATAATAACTTTATACTATAACCTATGTATGTCTGGTACGTTACATATGTATATATATTGCTATATTTATTAAGCAGGTTATGGGTAGGTAATAAGTGGAATTGTTTCTCTGTAATAACAAAGCTTTTATTTTATTTTCAACAAAATAATWATGTAACAACTTAGACTAACTATTTATCCTACCTGTAATAAMAAAGAAACAGCATTCAATGCCAATATCTACACCGTTGTTTCTTGATGAATTCTCTTACGTATGTCTCTTAATTTCTTTATCCTTTCACTCCTGCTTTCTTTGTAACACTRAATTTTCCTGCTTTATTTCTTAACCTATCTCAATACAGAGATCTAACTTATCTACCTATTATCGCGCTAAATTCAATATAGCTAAAACTACTCTCCTTACATCACCCCCCCCCTTGAAAGAAAAAATTTTAGTACATTATTTTTTGTACACATTACAAAAAGTCGTAATCAGGTGCCAGCAGCAGTTATTCCCATCGAATCATTAGGAGTCAGAATAAGTTTAGAAATACGAAACAAGTTTAGTACTGTTTTTTTGTGTCCTGTATCGATTTCGTGTATTGATTTTGATATTTTGTTTTAAAATCCTGTAAAGACAGATTCTCAATTCATCTAGTTTTTTCCTTTTTAGTCGATTACTATTTTTAACATATACTAAGTCTCCGATATAAAAATCGTAATCCTTTTTGTTTTTTTCATATAATCTCTTGTTGTATTCATGATACCTAGTGCTATTTTTTAAGGCAATTGTTCTATCATTGTCTAGAATATTACTACCCTTGTCTTTCCGTAATTCCTTTGGTGTTGTTGAGGTGTCTTCCCCTCGTAATAAATATTTTGGACTAGATCAAGTTACTGTGTGTTCCGTTTCATTATATCTCCTTACGCAATTGTGTGCTTCAGTTGTCCATGCACTCCTTCTATTTTCTTCATTTATTGCACATCTAATCTTATTTACTAAGGTTTCGTTTACTCTTTCGTTTAAACCATTGGAAAATGGAGCATTACCTGCTGTAAAGATCAACGTGATTTTTTGCTTTTCCAAGTAATCCTTGAATTCTTTTGAGTTTATGCCTGGGTATTGGTCCGTCAAAATCATCTTTATATTGTTTTCTTTTAGCACGTTTTTCGTCAATATAATAAAAACATTCGCGCTTTGTGTTTTTGATGTCAATATATAAGCAAATCTTGTAAAGTGGTCTACTAGAAGATGTAAATATTTTTTTGTGGATCGTTAACCACCCAATCCCCCTATTGCTTCTATGGAAACTATTTCAAATGGTTCTTTTGTTGGACCAAGATTAGACATCAGTCCTATCTTATCTTGTCCCCTTGACTTGTTTTTTATACAGAGTTCACAATTTTTGCATATTCGCTTTATATTGTCTAAAATATTATTTGCTGTATAGTATGGTAATATCTTTCTTTGCATTTGTTTTATGCCGATGTGACAGAAATATTCGTGGGTGTATTTTATAAATCTCTTGCAGAATTCTTCTGATAGTTCGATTTTCTATCTCTCTCTCTTACTATTTTAAAGTACAAATTGTCTTTTAACCGTAATTTATTTTTGTTAGTTTTTAAATATTCATTTTTCTTTTGATCTTCATAAATATCTTCTATCTTTATTAAATTCCCAATTTTTAATTGATCATCTTCGTCTTCCTGACTCTCTAATACTGGGTTTCTGCTTAAGCAGTCTGCTTCTAGGTTATCTTTACCTGGGTGATATATTATTTTAAAATCATATTGTGATAAATAGTAGGTGAGATCGCCTAATTCTTTATCTGTTTTAGCTTTAATATTCATCTTTTCCAATGGTTTGTGATCTGAGAATACTTTAAAGTGTCTACCTATAAGCCAATGTTGCTAATATTTCGTTGCTTCTTTTATTGCTAAGCATTTCAAGTAAATAGCTTTTTTTCTTTTTTGTGCTTTATTGAGTTTTTTTGAAAAATATGCAACTGGTTTTTCCATCTTTTGATCATCGTTTAGTTGTGGTTGTTTTAACACAGCTCCTATACCTTGTAAACTTGCATCCATGTATATATGTATCGGTAGACCGGGATCGAAAATGGCTAATGTTGGTTAAGTGCAGAGGAAACCTTTCATATATTTAAAGGCTTCTTGGCATTCTTTGGACCAAATGAATTTTTGTCCCTTTCTTAGTAAGTTATGTAAGGGTTCTAAAATTAGTTAAATTTTCGGAACGTATCAGTTGTAGAAATAAATCTTCCCAAAGAACTGTCTGATATTCTTCTGATTTTTCGGTATTGGAAACTTTTTTATTGAAATAAGATTATCTCTTATTGGCGAAATTGAGTTGTGTTTTATGATGTGACCTAGGTATGGCACGGAATCTAATACAAATGTGCATTTAGAGAGTTTTAATCTGAACCCTTCTTTGATTATTGCTTCTAGTAATTGTGACAGATGCTCTACATGTTCTTTAAAAGATTTTGAAAAAATCAGTATATCATCGATGTAGTTTACCGTGAAGTCTGACAGCCTATGTTTTCTTATTATGTTACTTAATATTCTCTGAAAAATAGCTGGCGACGTCTTCAGTCCGAACGGAAGGCTCGTCCATTGAAATTGACCTTTTTGGGTAACAAATCCTGTTTTTCTTCTATCTTCAATACGAAGAAGAATAGACCAAAATGCTAAGTTTATGTCCCATTTTGAAAAATATTTGCAGTCTCTTGTTTTTACTACTAAATCTTTAATTAATAGAAATTGTTGTGATTGGGGAACTACTATTTTATACAAGTCTCTAAAATCTAGGCATAGTCGTGATTTTTTATTCTTATCTTTTTGGTATGCCAATGTAGCTGGAGCAGCAAAAGGAATATATGATTCTTCCATTAGATTTCTTTTAAGTAATTCTGAGATCTGTTCTTCTATTTCTTTTCTGTCTTTAATTGTGCATTGGTAAGGCCTCTAGCTACAGTATTTATCTACTATTGGATCTATTTTGGCTTCATAGTCTTTTACTACGCTTATATCGTATTTACCTCTGGCAAATATATGTTTATATTTGTCAATAAGATTCTCTTTTATATTTTCTTCATAATGATTTAAGTGATTTGTAAAGACTTGGAAACTGTCTAATTCTACATGTTTATTGAAGTTCATTTGGTATACTTGTTTCTCAATTAAATAGGATTTTTCTTGTTCTATCTCTAACTTTTTATTCTGTGTTAGTTTAAATTATTTTATGCAATCTAATCGTATTAGAAAGTAAATTTAAAAATTTCATTATAGATTATGAATACGTCTATATCTTTTTCTATATTCAATATCTTTGCTTTAATTCTTATTAATTCTTCTCATTTATACACATCATTAATTGTTCTTAGATTAACTTTTTGTCTGAAATTAGTTCTCCTATGTTTCAAGTGTACTAGTCTTGCATTTAATAAGGAGATGTTTGAGCCAGAATCATAAATAGCGGTTACATCAAACGTGTTGTTCAGTGTTATTTTAAGTTCGATTAATGGTGGAGTTAATATTTTTTTTGATCTTTATCACTTAGTTCTACTTCTAATACTGAATTATTGGTATGATTCGTTTTGTATTTCTTATCTTTAAACCAGCATTCGGCTGCAGGGTGGAAGCGTACGCCTTTGCCTTTCTTTTTACAAGTTTCGCATGGTGTTCTTTCTGTCTTTTCGTTGTTATCGTAATTCTTATTCCTTTTCATTCCAGGGTTGCTCTTGAGAACTAGATGTTCTATTTTCGTTATTTTATTATATAAATCTTCTGTCTTTCTTAATTTTTCTCTATCAATCCTATCAGCTACAAAATTTAGCAGGCCAGTGGCAATTAAATCAATTAACGTTCCATCGCCCATCGATCTTCCTGCTTCTAATAAAAGTTTCTCGTTTTTTATCGTATAATCTAGCAAAGGACCCATTTGATATCTAAACGACAAAGCATATCTTATTCTAGACCAACCTTTACTGACGAATGTTCTGCAGAAGATTCTTTTCCCCTCTTCCCAGCATGCTTCAATCGTAAGTTTTAACAATTTATAACTGTACCAATATGCGGCGCTCTTATTCATGAATGATTTCAAAATTTCAATTTTTTTACAGTCCTCAGAGATGTCAAATCGTTCACAATCTTTTTCGAAACTCGTGATCCATTGATCTGCGTCGAAATTCCTTCCTTTAAATCTCTCAATCATAAATTGCTCTTGCCTTTTTCCTGTACTTTCCGACCGTATTTGGCTTTTTTCGAGCAAGTTTTCTAACAATTTCCTCAGTAGTTGTTCTGAAGTTTGTGACCTATCCTCTGGTTTCTCCAGTATCTCTTCTAGGAACAATCCCTTTATGTGTGGATTTCCTTAATCGTCTAGGTAACGTTCGCTAATTCTTCTGTTAAATTGGTCCATATTTTCGTTATTTGGTGCCTTCTCGTTAACGAATTTTTTGTCTTGTTGAATATCGGTTCTGTCATAATTTCTTTGTGTTATGTAACTGGTTGATACTTATCCGGAATTGCATACACGTGGCCATTAGGTGTGCAGATTGAGGTTATACAAAGCAAATTCTTTTTCTAATCATCTCTCCCTTTAATCGTAAAAGTTAATTGCCACTGCTTCATCTTTTATTATTATTTTCTTTTTCTGTTAAGAATTCCAACCAGAATGTTGTATTATAATGCTTTATTTATTGTGCAGGTTATGGGTAGAAAATAAGTGGAAATTTTTCTCTGTAATAACGAAGCTTTTATTTTAATTTAAACAAAATAATAATGTAACAACTTAGAATAATTATTTATCCTACCTGTAATAACAAAGAAACAACAATCAATGCTAATATCTACACCGTTGTTTCTTGATGAATTCTCTTACGTATGTCTCTTAATCTCTGTATCCTTTCACTCCTGCTTTCTTTGTAACACTGAATTTACCTTTTTTATTTTTTAACCTATCTCCATACAGAGATCTATTTTATCTACCTATTCACGCGCTAAACTCAATATAGCTAAAACTACTGTCCTTACATATATATGAGTGCGTGTGTCGAGAGCCTATGGTAGGAAGCTACGATACAGCCAGCATGCGTGTGCACGTTCAGTTGGTAGAGAGAAAGCGGCCAGTCGTAACACTTAGGATGTAAGCAATTAATTAAGGATTATAATAAAATAGTTATTTCTAGTTTAATGACACACCACTATTTTTTATTTATTCCACGTAACATCAACAATTTTATTTAAAAGAGATTCAATAAGAGTAGTACTTTCAGTCAAATACAAACATATCTGATTAGTGAGGTACTTTTGTTCAAATGGAAAGGAATTTGATGAATTAGGCACTTTTATTCAAAAGGAAAGAGAAATAGTAAATAAAGTACTTTTATTAGTATACAAAGTGATTTATTATTTTAGTATTTTTATTTAAATAGCAACAGATTTAATGAGTTTAGTACTTTTATTCAAATAAAAAGATATTTGATAAGTTTATTACTTTCATTGGGGAAAAAAGAGATTTAATTAGTTTAGTACTTTCTTTTAAATAAAAATAGATTTATTGAGTTTCGTACTATCATTTAAATACGGGCTTCTTAAACTTTTGTGATTCACGACCCCATTTATGATTGCGAGTTTCTGGACGAACCCATTTATGATTAAGAGTTTATTGACGACCTCATTTATGATTGTGAGTTTCTTGACGACCTTATTTATGATTGCGATTTTCTTGACGACCCCATACAAATATTACTGCTATCGTTGAAGATAGCTTAAAACCTTCAACAAATGCACGTTTCTAGAGGCTGCAAGTTCCCTGTATTCCGCCAACTCTAGTGATGTTATAAAATGGTATATATAAATATTTGACATTAAAATCTCTCGCGACCCCAGAATTTTTCTACGCGACCCCGTTTGGTGTCGCGACCAATAGTCTCATAAGCCCTGATTAAAATAGAAAGAGATTTGAAAGCTTAAGTACTTTTATTCAAATAAAAAAAATTGTAGTAAGGTAAACATGTATATTTAAATAAAAAGAGATTTGATAAGTTGAGTAGTTTTATTCAAATATAAAGGGAAATAACTTGTTGAGTATTTTTAT
>NW_014570725.1:0-2133 GCF_001313835.1 Polistes canadensis
TCGATATTTGCATTTTTGTAGCATATGGAAATTAGAATGGTACGGATCAATTGTCGTTCAGGTGGGAGCCTACCTTACCTATCAATAGGGTCGGTAAGCAGGTCTGTCGATAAGTGCAAGTCTGTAATACCGACTTTGTTCTCCTACATTACCGACACTTGCTATTAACATTTAGTTGATGAAACAATTGCTGTTTGCATTTATCTCTAATTAAATGGTTGCTGCAGATAACATTGTTATATATTTTGTTGTTCTTTTTAATTGGGAGTGAATTTAAACAGTTATTGTTAATTAATAAGGCAAATAGTTAATAACAATTATATGAAGTAATAATGTTAGCTAGAACATAAAATTCCCACAGTCGTAATAGAGCACACGTGCGATGAAAGGAAATCTCTTTGCTCAGGTGTGAGGCGCACGTGCATTTCCGGGAATTTCTGCCTGATAGTAACCTGATACTTTAGTCGCTACTGGGAATTAGCGCTTGATGGTAAATGATATTTTTTCGGGGCAAATTCCATTCCCAGCTAACGACAGCAGTTTGGAGCTTGATTGTAACTAATATTTATTCACACGTGCAGACCTAAAAGATCAGCAGATTCCTTTCCCACGGATTGGTAAAAGTCGGTAGAAGAGGAAGCACCTAGCGCGAGTGGGGGTACCTCCCACTCGGCCGTACGGGAAGCGATGTGGGGAGCTTAGAGACTCCTCGCCGTCAGTCTATCGGCAACCATTATACTTAAAAAACATAAAAAGTCTACTACAATACTTTGATTAGTTCGCTTCATAAATTAGTCTATGGCGTGAACCTTAGTAATTTTGACGGTTTTTACAATTTAATATCTGTTACCGTGGGTCGATCAGTAAGACCTAAACCCATTAAGTCGAGTTTTTCGCGTCGAACCTTGGTCTACTATTTCTGCGTCGACTAAGTTCGATATTTGTTTCGTAGTATGACGATTGCTATTAGGTTCGACATCTGTTATTGAATTCGACATCTATTACTAAGCTTGCTACGWTTGTAAACGAGTTTTTCGATAATTGTTTTTTAATCTTTACATTTATAAAAGTTCTACATTTGCTATTGTCTGTGTTCGTATTGTGAGTTTTACTGTGCATAGCCTTGTGTTGTGTATTGTTAAAGTTTACTTAAGAATATACTGTTATTTTACCTAAAATTTTTGGAATTGTTTCGAACTAACAACTAAGCTCCTTTTGCACTTGATTCCTTGTACCTATCTTTAAAATTCAACACTAGCACAATTGGAATTAAGGAGCTCCGGAAATCAGCTCAGGGGGCCGCACTCCGAGGATTCCGTAAAATCATAGAGCAATATTTAACATCAAGGTAAGTTGTCATCTCTTACTCATTAAGAGGGTTAAGTTCCGCTTCTAGCTAAGATCCCGRGTAAAGTACTGGCTCTACAGGCTGACCCAAAAAAGGGCATTTATTCTCTTTGCCGAGAAGACAGCAAGAAAGTCGGTATCGGATCGGAGAATTATCTAAAATTGATCTTGCTCCTTAGCAGTCCTCTTCTGGGACGTCACAGGAGGGCAAAAACTGGTGGCAGCAGTGGGATTGAAAAAAGGGAAGTGAGAGTCTTGACCTAGTTTTGCACAAATCCTCGGTGTGAGATCGTTTCTATAATACACATATAAGAGGAAAATATTTCGTAGTAGTTGAAATGGCAACAGACCGTACACGCGTTAGAACGGATTCTCCAATCTCTGACGAGGCGATGGATGGATTCAATGACGAATTAGCGGAAAAGGAATTATGAGTAAGAAAAAAAGTGGAAGAAATCATTTTGTTCCAAAAACAGGTAAATTWTTTGCAGTTTGTAAGTTATAAAAGACAGAAGGAACTAGACAGGGGAGAGAACGAAATTGAAAATCAAAGAAAGGAGTTAGCACATAGACAGCGTTCACTAGAATTGAGGGAAGAATAAATTCGTAGGTCTATGGGCGAAGATTTTGGCGGCTTTCGAGGATTTGAACGATCGCGAACTCCGGTAGACTCATTTATCACCRTATCAAGAACGCCAAATTTGTCGCCATCCAGTTCTCCACGGCCTGTTCCACCGCGTCAAACTATCTTTACTTCTTTGCCAAATAGTAACGATTTAAGAAAAG
>NW_014570725.1:2856-3854 GCF_001313835.1 Polistes canadensis
TAATTTGTTTGCTGCGAATTGACAAACAAACTCAAGAGGACGCAAGGAGAACGGCTTCTCCTACTTATAGGAGCCGTGTCGCGAGTGTCAGAMAAATTAAGGAAATAATAGTCTGTAATCACTGCAAAAAGCAGCGTCATAAGGAAAACAATTGCTGGCTAAAACGGAAGTCAGAAAGGAATTCACCAAGTCCATCAAATTCATCTAATAAATCTGTTAAACGAAGGGAAGGTCATTGTAATTATTGCAAAAAATTTGGCTATTGGAAATACGAGTGTCGATCACTAAAATATAATAATAATAAACGAAATAATCAGAACCAGGGAAACGACGGGAAGGGTCCGGCGGCGGACGCACGCTGTTTTCTTTCTCCCAAACCGCGTCCAAGATCTCAGCAGCTAAAACCGGTACAGTCGCAATCAGGCAAATAAAGTACGAACTAGTTAATAGGGCTCCATGTGTCACTGGTACCTCTCAAGAACTGACTGGCACCGTGACATTGATGATCGACACTAGCGCGGAAATCAATTTGATAAAATCTAACGTATTACGTAAATCGACAGAAACAGACGCTWCAGAGACAGTACAGTTAACGGGTATCTCCCAAGACAGACATGGCACGCTTGGCACTGCCAAGGTTCGCATATTTGGGGAGGACGTTAAATTCCACTTGGTAGATGAAAATTTCCCTATTCAATCGAATTGTATTTTTGGAACCCAGTTCCTACAATCAAAGTATGCTACCATTGATTATACTAGTGGATGTCTCAAATTTCGCGAAAAGGTAATTCCGTTTGTTGCAGACGAGGGTATTTGCATTCCTTCGAAAATTTTTTAAATTTGCTACGGCTATGTCGCGAACACTGGGGGAAAAGAGGGATATATCCCTCAGTTACAGCTCCCACCTGGAGTCTATGCAGGTAAAGCTTTAGTTAAAAACAAAAACGGGAAAGAATATTTTAAGGTTATAAACACGACTTTGAAACCTGTCTCTTTAG
>NW_014570725.1:4945-6272 GCF_001313835.1 Polistes canadensis
GGCTTAAAAAACGCTCCAGCAACTTTTCAACGGTTGATGGATCATGTCTTGACCAGTTTACAGGGCGAGGARATGTTTGTTTACTTGGATGATGTCGTTCTTTACGCAAGGTCACTTAGCGAGCATGAAGCAAAATTTGATAAGCTCGCGCAAAGACTCCGTAAAGCCAATTTGAAGTTACAACCTGATAAATGTGAATTTTTATGGCGGGAGGTAATTTATTTGGGACACATCATCGGAGAGAACGGTGTTAAACCTGACCCAAAAAAATTAGACGCTGTCAGAGAATTTCCTCGACCGAAAAATGCTAAATCTGTTCGACAATTTTTAGGACTTAACGGATATTATAGAATGTTTATTCCTGCCTTTTCTAAAGTTGCTAAACCATTGACGGATTTATTAAAAAAGGATGTTTTATTTCGCTTGGAAAGTACCCAAGAAAATGCAATTTGCTCGTTAAGGGACTCATTGTGCGGGAAACCGATACTACAGTTTCCAAATTTTGACTTGCCCTTTAACGTAACAATGGATGCATCCGGCTATGCAATTGGTGCCGTCTTGAGTCAGGGTCCTGTTAGGAAGGATCTGCCTGTCTCAAACTGCTCGCGAATTTTGAATAATGCAGAAAATAAACTACTCTACAATTGAAAGAGAACTTCTGGCAGTAGTATATGCGACAAGTTATTTTAGGCCTTATTTATACGGGCGGAAGTTTACTCTGATAACTGATCACAAGCCGCTAGTTTGGCTCAGGTCAATTAAAGATCCGACTTCGAGACTCGTAAAATGGATTTCGAAGTTAGCTGACTATTCGTTCAAAATTGTTTATAAGCCTGAAATTGCTAATGCTAACGCAGATGCCTTATGCCGAAATCCAGTGGAGACGAGGAGCGTACTCCCTGTATATGCGGACGATTCGGACGACAGCCCTATTATGTTCAATGTCAGACGCGCATTGACAGAAAAGGGGGACTATGACCTCGACGAAACGGCTGACGGGACAGACGATCTTAACGTGACGAAACCCTCGGCAACTGACACTAAGAAAACAGAAACAGACAATGAATACTCTTACGTCAGGAGTGCCAGTGACTCAGCTGACTACGATAAATTTGTTTCTCCGTACACACCGACGAGAGTAGATATGCGTTCAAGTATAATAACGGAAAATATATTCGAGACAAGGGACTCTCTGCATTTAAGGCGAGATAACTTGATAGTATTTACGGATCTTAGCGGTACACCTTGTGACGATAGCGCCAAACTTTTGAATAAAGCCAGACGGCTCCCGAAATCGGAACATTTGGTGTTGGCTTGGGCTGGGGTA
>NW_014570725.1:8382-9860 GCF_001313835.1 Polistes canadensis
CGAAGACGGGAGTGCATTTTGGACAATAATTCTTAAATCGGCGTGCAACTTCGAACAATACACAGCTTTATACGAAGGCACAGCAACAAAAATAGTTTCGCCTGTTACCGTTTCTCTACTGTCAACAATGTATACGGTGACAGAGAGGGGATACAACTTTCGCATTATTGGGCAAGGAAAAACACCATCTCTGTGGGTATAGTTTGATCACGACAGAACATCCGAGGCTGTTCATTTAAGAAACACAGCGGGGAAGAACGTTCACATCGAACGCGAAAATAACACCTAACAATATGGATTTGTTCGCCTACGTGAACTCGAAATTTGTGTATGTTGAAAGGCATCATCGTTGCCAGCTAGAGGCTCTATACCACAGTGTACTACAACAAAGATGTAATCTGTAACAGCAGGTATTCAGAAATGCGTTGGCCTTGGCCGCGATCCTTCCTGATGTCTTTGCGTATACGGTAATGAAAAAACCAGGATACATGGCAGTGATAGGCGGTGAAGTTGCACATATTATCAAATGCACACCGGTTACTGTAAGGGTTAGACACGCGAAGGAATGTTATCGTGAACTCCCAGTGACATATCAAGACACCAGCATGTTCCTTGGGCCAAAATCCAGAATTTTGGTGGGTAAGGGCACCGAGGAATCTTGCAGCGCACTACTACCACAAGAATATCTGGTTGAAGGTTTTTGGTACCAGTTGCTGCCAAAGCCAACTTACGTGAACGATCCGCAAGTTTTGGAACCAGACACGGAAGTGTTGTGGAAATAGGCCGACGCCGGATCCTTGGCAACCAGTGGTATTTACACACGGGCGGATCTAGACAATCTTAGGGACCACGTAATGTTCCATATAGAACAGCCCTCTATACTGAACAATATTGCCAGGGGGGCAACCGGTCAAAAAGGGCAAACAGAAACATTAAATTTTATGAACTTTGTGAGTAAAAACGAATTTAACAAATTTGCGGAGAGTGTTACTTGGAAAGTGTGGAACGGACTTTGGAAATTCGGTTCAGTCAGTGCGGCAATACTGGGAGTAATGTTTATATTTAAAATAATAAAGTTGGTCGTTGATTCCATCTTGCGTGGTTACGCCCTACACACGGTATATTGGTGGAGCATCCATCTATTGGGTGCTATTTGGGGCTCAATAACAAGCCTACTTCTCCAGTTAAGGAACAGTAAGGATCGCCGGGCTGCATCAACCGAAACCGAACTCCGTGAAATCACCACGGAACAGTCTGAAACAGTAAATAGTTTAGCCGGTGGCAATCAACTAACTACRGCTACAGGCAGCTCGCAAACCGAGGAATCACCCAGTAAGCAAATGCGGTTTTATGCGGACGACGAAATCCTTCGAAAATTTCGCTCTTTACGAAGCAGTAGAAAAWGAATTCCTACGTGCTTCTTTTAAAGGGGGGAGGTGTCACGTCATAGTGACAACTAATTTCGAAAATTCAAGTAT
>NW_014570726.1:0-1852 GCF_001313835.1 Polistes canadensis
CAGGTTTACTACAGTCGTGTTTCGTTGAAAAAGAATTGAATATTTCACGTTAAGTAACGAAAAAATTTAGTAATAATATGATTTTTTTCCTTTTTTTGAACTGCAGTTGTTGAATTATAAATATTATTTGCTTGATTTTATTAGACATAACACTTTTTATTTGTTAGTATACGCTTGAAAATTCGAAAGATATCGTTTTAAAGCTTATTGTATATAGCATTTCTTTATGTATTTGCAAGTTTTGAACAACAGTTGATCACCGAAAGTCGCAAAAATTTCTTTCTAAATATATTTAAACATTCTTAGCGACGGTTAAAATTTGCTACTAGAAACAAAACAGATTAAATGTCAAGTTTACTACAATTGAGTTTCGTTGAAAAAGAATTGAATTCCTCACGTTAAGTAACCAAAAAATGTTCTTATAAAATGAATTTTTTCCTTTTTTTAGACTGCAGTTGTTGTATAATAAATGTTTTTTGCTGGATTTTATTATACATACCACTTTTTATTTGTTAGTATACTCTTGAAATTTTGAAAGAAAATGTTTTACAGCTTTTGTTTTATGGCATTTCTTTATGTATATGCTAGTTTGAACTACGGTTTAATTAGGGAAGTAGCAACAATTTCTTTCTAAATATATTTATACATTTTTATTGACGGTTAAAATGTGCTACTAGAGACAAAAAAGATTTAATGTCAGGTTTACTACAGTCGTGTTTCGTTATAAAAGAATTGAATTTTTTACGTTAAGTAACTAAAAAATGTAGTAATAAAATGATTTTTTTCCTTTTTTTTAACTGCAGTTGTTAAACTATAAATGTTATTTGCTAGATTTTATTAAACGTAACACTTTTTATTTGTTAATATAAGCTTGAAAACTTGAAAGAAAACGTTTTACAGCTTATTGTATATAGAATTTCTTTATGTATTTGCTAGATTTGAAATACAGTTGATCACAGAAAGTCGCAAAAATATTTTTTCTAAATATATTTAAACATTCCTAGCGACAGTTAAAATGTGCTTCTAGAAACAAAACAGATTAAATGTCAGGTTTACTACAATTGAGTTTAGTTGAAAAAGAATTGAATTCCTCACGTTAGGTAACCAAAAAATTTTGTAATATAATGATTTTTTTCTTTTTTTTGAACTGCAGTTGCTAAAATATAAATGTTATTTGCTGGATTTTATTAGACATAACACTTTTTATTTGTTAGTAAACGCTTAAAAACTTGAAAGAAAACGTTTTACAGCTTTTTTTATATAGCATTTCTTTATGTATCTGCTTGTTTTAAACTACGGTTTAATTCAAAAAGCAGCAAAAATTTCTTTTCAAATGTATTAAAACTTTTTCGTAAAGGTAAAAATGTGCCATTAGAAACAAGACAGAATGGATGTCAGGTTTACTACAGTCGAGTTTCATTGGAAAAAAATTGAATTCTTCACGTGAAGTAACCAAAAAATGTTGCAATAAAATGAATTTTTTCCTTGTTTTAGACTGCAGTTGTTAAAATATAAATATTATTTGATGGATTTTATTAAACGTAACACTATTTATTTGTTAGTGTACGCTTTAAAACAAAAAAGAAAACGTATTACAGCTTTTGATATACAGCATTTCTTTATGCATTTGATAGTTTTCCACTACAGTTTAATTCAAAAAGTAGCAAAAATTTCTATCTGAATATATTTAAACATTTTTAGCGACGGTTAAAAATTGCTACTAGAAACAAAACATAATGGATGTCAGGATTATTACAATCGATTTTCGTTAAAAAAGGATTGAGTTCTTCACGTAAAGTAACCTAAAAATGTTGTAATAAAATGATTTTTTTCCTTTTTTTGAACTGCAGTT
>NW_014570726.1:3124-5633 GCF_001313835.1 Polistes canadensis
TTCTTCACGTAAAGTAACCTAAAAATGTTGTAATAAAATGAATTTTTTCCTATTTTTACACTGCAGTTGTTGAAATATAATTTTTATTTGCTATATATTATTAAAGGTAACACTATTTATTTCTTAGTGTACGCTTTAAAAATAAAAAGAAAACTTTTTACAGCTTTTGTTATATAGCATTTCTTTATGTATCTGATAGTTTTGAACTTCGGTTTAATTCAAAAAGTAGCTAAAATTTCTTTCTGAATATATTCAAACATTTTTAGCGACGGTAAAAAATTGCTTATATAAACAAAACAGAATGGATGTCAGGATAGTTACAATCGATTTTCGTTGAAAAAAGAATTGAGTCCTTCACGTTAATTAACTAAAAAATGTAGTAATAAAATGATTTTTTTCCTCTTCTTGAACTGCAGTTGTTGAACTATAATTGTTATTTGCTGGATTTTGTTAAACATACTACTTTTTATTTGTTAGTATATGCATTAAAACTTGAAAGAAATTTTTTACAGCTTTTTTTGTATAGCATTTCTTTATGTATATGATAGTTTTGAACTACGGTTTAATTCAGGCAGTAGCAAAAATTTCTTTTTAAATATATTTATACATTGTTATTGACGGTTAAAATGTGCTACTAGAGACAAAACAGATTAAATGTCAGGTTTACTAGAATTGAGTTTCGTTGAAAAAGAATTGAATTCCTCACGTTAAGTAACCAAAAAATGTTGTAAAAAAATGATTTTTTTCCTTTTTTAAACTGCAGTTGTTGAATTATAAATGTTATTTGCTGGTTTTTATTGAACGTAACACTTATCATTTCGTAGTATACTCTTTAAAACTTAAAAAATAACGTTTTACAGCTTTTGTTAAATAGCATTTCTTTTTGTATCTGCTAGTTTAGGACTACGGTTTAATTCAAAAAGTAGCAAAAATTTTTTTTTAAATATATTAAATCTTTTTTGTAAGGATAAAAATGTGCCATTAGAAACAAGACAGAATGGATGTCAGGATTATTAAAATCGAGTCTTGTAGAAAAAGAATTAAATTCTTTACGGTAAATAACCGAAAAATGTTGTGATAAAATGAATTTTTTCCTTTTTTAAGACTGCAGTATTTAAAATATAAATTTTAGTTGCTGGATTTTATTGAACGTAACACTATTTATTTGTTAGTGTGCGCTTTAAAACTAAAAAGAAAACGTTTTATAGCTTCAGTTATATAGCATTTCTTTATGTATCTGATAGTTTTGTACTACGGTTTAATTCAAAAAGTAGCAAAAATTTCTATCTGAATATATTTAAACATTTTTAGCGATGGTTAAAAATTGCTACTATAAACAAAACCGAATGGATGTCAGGATTATTACAATCGATTTTCGTTGAAAAAGAATTAAGTTCTTAACGTAAATTAACCTAAAAATGTTGTAATAAAATGATTTTTTTCCTTCTTTTAGACTGTAGTTGTTTAAATATAAATGTTATTTGCTGGATTTTATTGGACATAACACTTTCTATTTGTGAGTATACGCTTCAAATTTTGATAGAATATGTTTTACAGCTTTTGTGTTATTGCATTTCTTTATATATCTGATAGTTTTGAACTACGATTTAATTCAGACAGTAGCAAAAATTTCTTTCTATATATATTTTACATTTTTATTAATGGTTAAAATGTGCTACTAGAAACAAAACAGATTAAATGACAGGTTAACTACAGTCGTGTTTCGTTGAAAAAAAATTAAAATTTTCACGTTAGGTAACTAAAAATGTAGTAATAAAATGATTTTTTTCCTTTTTTTGAACTGCAGTTGTTGAACTATAAATGTTATTTGCTGGATTTTATTGAACATAACACTTTTTATTTGTTAGTATATGCATTAAAACTGGAAAGAAAACGTTTTACAGCTTTCTTTGTATAGCATTTCTTTATGTATTTGCTAGTTTTGAACCACAGTTGATCTCAGAAAGTCGCAAAAATTTCTTTCTAAATATATTTAAACATTCCTAGTGACGGTTAAAATGTGCTACTAGAAACAAAACAGATTAAATGTCAGGTTTACTACAATCAAGTTTCGTTGAAAAAAAATTGAATTCTTCACGTAATTCAACCAAAAAATGTTGTTTTAAAATGAATTTTTTCCTTTTTTTAGACTGCAGTTGTTGAAATATAAATTTTTTTTGCTGGATTTTATTGAACGTTACACTATTTATTTGTTAGTATACGCTTGAAATCTTGAAAGGAAACGTTTTACAACTTTTTTTATATAGCACTTCTTTAAATATCTGCTAGTTTTAAGCTACGGTTTAATTCAGAAAGTAGCAAAAATTACTTTCTGAATATATTTAAAAATTTTTAGAGACAGTTAAAAATTGCTACTAGAAACAAAAAAGAATGGATGTCAGGTTTATTACAATCGATTTTCGTTGATAAAGAATTGAGTATTTCCCGTAAAGTAACCTAAAAGTTTAGTAATAAAATAATTTCTTTCTTTTTTTAGACTGCAGTTGTT
>NW_014570726.1:6711-9016 GCF_001313835.1 Polistes canadensis
ATGTTAGATTTACTACAATCGAGTTTTAGTGAAAAAAAAGTGAATTCTTCACGTAAAGTAACCAAAAAATGTAGTAATAAAGTGATTTTTTTCCTTTTTTTGGACGGCAGTTGTTGAAATATAAATGTTATTTTCTGGATTTTATTAAACGTAACACTATTTATTTGTTAGTGTACGCTTTAAAACTGAAAAGAAAACGTTTAACAGCTTTTGTTATATAGCATTTCTTAATGTATCTGGTAGTTTTAAACTACGGTTTAATTCAAAAAGTAGCAAAAATGTCTTTCTGAATATATTTAAACATTTTTAGCAACGGTTAAAAATTGCTACTAGGAACAAAACAGAATAGATGTCAGGTTTATTACAATCGATTTTCGTTGAAAAAGAATTAGATTCTTCACGTTGAGTAACAGAAAAATGTTGTAATAAAATGAATTTTTTCCTTTTTTTAGACTGCAGTTTTTGAAATATAAATTTTAATTGCTGAATTTTATTGAACGTAACACTATTTATTTGTTAGTGTACGCTCTAAAACTAAAAAAAAAACGTTTTACAGCTTTTGTTATATAGTATTTTTTTATGTATCTGATAGTTTTGAACTACGGTTTAATTCAAAAAGTAGCAAAAAATTTCATTCTGAATATATTTATACATTTTTAGCAACGTTTAAAATGTGCTACTAGAAACAATACAGAATGTATGTCAGGTTTATTACAATCGATTTTCGTTGAAATTGAATTGAGTTTTTTTACGTAAAGTAACCAGAAAATTTTGTAATAAAATGATTTTTTCACTTTTTTTGGACTGCAGTTGTTGATATATAAATGTTTTTTGCTGGATTTTATTGAACGTAACACTTTTTATTTGTTAGTATACGCTTTAAAACTCAAAAGAAAACGTTTTACAAATTTTGTTATATAACATTTCTTTATGTATATGCTAGTTTTGAACTAAGGTTGATTTCAGAAAGTCGAAAAAATTTCTTTCTAAATCTATTTAATCTTTTTTGTGAAGGTAAAAATGTGCTATTAGAAACAAGACAGAATGGATGTCAGGTTTACTTCAATCGAGTTTCGTTAAAAAAAATTGAAATCTTCACGTTAATTAACCAAAAAATGTTGTAATTAAATAAATTTTTTCCTTTTTTTAGACTGCAGTTGTTGAAATATAAATTTTATTTGCTGAATTTTATTGAACGTAACACTATTTATTTGTTAGTGTACGCTTAAATACTAAAAAGAAAACGTTTTACAGCTTTTGTTATATAGCATTTCTTTTTGTATCTGATAGTTTTGAACTACGGTTGATCTCAGAAAGTCGCAAAAATTTCTTTCTAAATATATTTAAACATTTTTAGCGACGGTTAAAATGTGCAACTAGAAACAATGCAGAATGTATGTCAGGTTTATTAAAATCGATTTTCGTTAAAAATGAATTGAGTTTTTCACGTAAAGTAACCAAAAAATGTTGTTTTAAAATGATTTTTTCTTTTTTTTTGGACTGCAGTTGTTGAAATCTAAGCTTTATTTGCTCGATTTTATTAAACGTAAAACTTTTTATTTGTTAGTATACGCTTTAAAACTTGAAAGAAAACGTTTTACAGCTTTTTTTATACAGCATATCTTTACGTATCTAATAGATTTGAACTACGGTTTAATTCAGAAAGTAGCAAAAATTTCTTTTTATTTATATTAAATCTTTTCTGTAAAGGTAAAAATGTTCAATTAGAAAAAAGACAGAATGGATGTCAGGTTTAATAAATAGAGTTTCGCTGAAAAAGAATTGGATTCTTCACGTAAAGAAACTTAAAAATGTTGTAATAGAATGATTTTTTCCCCGTTTTTTAGACTGCAGTTGTTGAAATCTAAATTTCATTTGCTGGATTTTATTGAACGTAACACTTTCTATTTGTTAGTATACGCTTTAAATCTTAAAAGAAAACGTTTTACAAATTCTGTTATATAGCATTTCTTTATGTAAATGCTAGTTTTGAACTACAGTTGATTTCAGAAAGTCGAAAAAATTTCTTTCTAAATATATTTAAACATTTTTAGCGACGGTTAAAATGTGCTACAAGAAACAATACAGAATGTATGTCAGGTTTATAAAAATCGATTTTCGTTAAAAATGAATTGAGTACTTCACGTAAAGTAACCAAAAAATGTTGTAATAAAATGATTTTTTTCCTTTTTTTGAACTGCAGTTGTGGAAATATAAATGTTATTTGCTTGATCTTATTGAACGTAACACTTTTTATTCGTTAGTATACGCTTTAAAACTTAAAAGAAAACGTTTTACAGCTTTT
>NW_014570727.1:0-2334 GCF_001313835.1 Polistes canadensis
AGATACATAAAGAAATGCTATATAACAAAAGCTGTAAAACGTTTTCTTTCAAGTCTTTAGGCGTATTCTAACAAATAAAAAGTTTTATGTCCAATAAAATCCAGCTAATAACATTAATATTTCAACATCTGCAGTCCAAAAAAAGGAAAAAAATCATTTTATTACATCAATTTTTGGTACCTTACGTGAGGGATCCAATTCTGTTTCAACGAAACTCGATTGCAGTAAACCTGACATTTATTTTTTTTTTTTTTCTAGTAGCACATTTTTACCGTAGCTAAGAATGTTTAAATATATTTAAAAAGGAATTTTCGCTACTTTCTGAAATAAAACGTAATCCAAAACTATTAAATAAAAAAAGAAATGCTATATTACAAAACCTTTAAAACGAATTCTTTTAAGTTTTAAAGTTTATATTAACAAATAAAAAGTGCTCCTTTTAATAAAATCATGTACATATCAATTATATTTACCAACTGCAGTCCAATAAGAAAAAAAAAATTATTATATTAAAGCACTTTTTGGTTACTAACGTGAAGAATTCAATTCTTTTTCAACGAAACTCGATTGCAGTAATCTTATTATTTATTTGGTTTTGTTTCTAGTAGCACATCTTTTCCGTCGATAAAAATGTTGAAATATATTTAGAAAGAAATTTTTGGTAGTTTCTAAATAAGATCGTAGGATACAACTATCAGATATCTGAAGAAATGCTATATAACAAAAGCTGTAAAACGTTTTCTTTCAGGTTTTAAGGCCATTACTAAAAAATAGAAAGTTTAACGTTCAATAAAATCTAGCCAATAACATTTATGTTTAAAAAACTGCAGTCTAAAAAAAGGAAAAAAACATTTTATTACAACATTTTTTGGTTACTTAACGTGAAGGATTCAATTCTTTTTCAACGACACTCGATTGTAGTTAATCTGACATTTATTTTGTTTTGTTTCTAGTAGCACATATTTACCGTAGCTAAAAATGTTTAAATATATTTAAAAACAATTTTAGCTAATTTTAGAATTAAAACGTAGTCCAAGACTATCAGATACAAAACAAAATTCTTTATAACAAAAGCTGTAAAAAGTCGTCTTTCCAGTTTTGAAGCGTATACTAACAAATAAAAAGTTTTACTATCAATAAAATCCAGCAAAAAACATTTATATTTCATCAAGTGCGGTCCCAGAAAAGGAAAAAAATTTTCTTATACAACATTTTTGGTTACGTTAGGGGAATAGCTCAATTCTTTTTCAACGAAACTCGAATTTAGTAAAGCTGACATACATTCTGTCTTGTTTCGAATAGCAAATTTTTACCTTCACAAAAAAGATTTAATATATTTAAAAAGAAATTTTTTCTACTTTCTAAATTAAACCGTCGTTCCAAACTAGCAGATACATAAAGAATTGCTATATAAAAAAAGCTGTAAAACGTTTTCTTTCAAGTTTTAAAATGCACACATACAAATAAAAAGTTTATCGTTCAACAAAATCCTGCAAATAAAATTTATATTTCTACAACTCAGTTTAAAAAAAGGAAAAAAATTATTATTTTACATCATATTTTTGTTACTTTACTTGAAGAACTTAATTTTTTTTCAACGAAACTCGATTGCAGTAAAGCTGACATCCATTCTGTCTTGTTTCAAATAGCACATTTTTACCCTTTCAAAAAAGATTTAATACATTTGAATAGAAATTTTTGCTACTTTTGGAATTAAACCGTATTTTAAAACTAGTAGATATATAAAGAAATGCTATATAACAAAAGCTGTAAAACGTTTTCTTTCAAGTATTAAAGAGTATACTAACAAATAAAAAGTTTTATGTACGTAAAATCCAGCAAATAACATTTATATTTCGAAAACTGCAGTCCAAAAAAAGGAAAAAAATCATACAATTACGACATTTTTAAGTTACTTAACGTGAAGAATTTGATTCTTTTTCAACGAAACTCGATTTTAGTAAACCTGACATTTATTTTGTTTTGTTTCTAGTAGCACATTTTACCATCACTGTAGATATTTCAATATATTTAATTAAAATTTTTGCTGCTTTCTGAATTAAACCGTAGTTTAAAACTATCAAATACAGAAAGAATAGCTATAAAACAAAAGCTGTAAAACGTTTCCTTTCAAGTTTTGAAGGGTATACTAACAAATAAAAAGTGTTGCGTTCAATAGAATCCAGCAAATAACATTTATATTTCAATAACTACAGCCCAAAAAAAGGAAAAAAATCATTTTATTACAACATTATTTTGTTACATAACGTGATGGATTCAATTCTTTTTTAACGAAACTCGATTGTAGTAAACCAGACATTTACTTTGTTTTGT
>NW_014570727.1:3470-5492 GCF_001313835.1 Polistes canadensis
TTTTTTAACGAAACTCGATTGCAGTAAAGCTGACATCCATTCTTTCTTGTTTCAAATAGCACATTTTTACCCTTTTAAAAAAGATTTAATATATTTAAAAAGAAATTTTTGCTACTTTTTGAATTAAACCGTATTTTAAAACTAGTAGATATATAAAGAAATGCTATAAAACAAAAGCTTTAAAACGTTTTCTTTCAAGTATTAAAGCGTATACTAAAAAATAAAAAGTTTTATGTACAGTAAAATCCAGCAAATAACATTTATATTTCCAAAACTGCAGTCCAAAAAAAGGAAAAAAATCATACTATTACAACATTTTTAAGTTACTTAACGTGAAGAATTTGATTCTTTTTCAACGAAACTCGATTGTAGTAAACCTGACATTTAATCTTTTTTGTTTTTAGTAGCTCATTTTAACCGTCGCTGAAAATACATAAATACGTATAGGAAAAAATTTTTGCTACGTTCAGAATTAAACCCTAGTTCAAAACTAGCAGATACACAAGGAATTGCTATAAAAAAAGCTGTAAGAAGTTTTCTTTCAAGTTTTAAAGCGAATACTAACAAATAAAAAGTGTAACGTTCAGTTAAATCCTGCAAATAACATTTATATTTTAACAACTGCAGTCGAAAAAAAGAAAAAAAATCATTTTATTACAACATTTTTTAGTTACTTTACGTGAAGAACTTAATTCTTTTTTAACGAAAATGGATTGTAGTAAAGCTGACATCCATTCTGTCTTGTTTCGAATAGCACAGTTTTACCTTCACAAAAGAGATTTAATATATTTAAAAGAAATTTTTGCAACTTTCTGAAATAAACCGTAGTTCAAAACTAGCAGATACATTAAGAATTGCTATATAAAAAAAGCTGTAAAACGTTTTATTTCAAATTTTAAAGCGCATACTAACAAATAAAAAGTGTTACGTTTAATAAAATTCTGCAAATAACATTTATATTTTAACCCCTGCAGTCCAAAAAAAGGAAAAATATCATTTTATTAAAACATTTGTTGGTTACCTAACGTTAAAAATTTAATTCTTTTTCAACGAAACTCGATTGTAGTAAATCTGATATTTAATCTGTAATGTTTCTAGTAGCCCATATTAACCGTCGCTAAAAATATTAAAATATATTTAGAAAGAAATTTTAGCTACTTTCTGAATTAAACCGTAGTTCAAAACTATTAGATACATTAAGAAAAGCTATATAACAAAACATGTAAACCGTTTTCTTTCAGGTTTTAAAGCGTATACTTACAAATAAAAAGTGTTACGTTCAACAAAATCCGGCAAAAAACATTTATATTTTAACAGCTGCAGTCCAAAAAAAGGAAAAACATCATTTTATTACAACATTTTTTGGGGACTCTACGTGAAGAATTCAATTCTTTTTTAACGAAACTCGATTGTAGTCAACTTGACATCTATTTGGTCTTGTTTCTAGTAGCACATTTTTACCGTCGCTAAAAATGTTAAAACATATTTTAAAAAGAAATTTTCGCTAGTTTTTAAATTAAATCGTTGTTAAAAGCTATCACATATCTAAAGAAATGTCATATATCAAAAGCTATAAAACATTTTCTATCGAGTATTATAGCGTATACTAATAAAAAAAAGTGTTATGTCTAATAAAATCCAACAAATACCATTTATATTTCAAATACTGCAGTCCAAAAAAAAGAAAAAAATTATTTTATTTTAACATTTTTTGGTTACTTAACGGGAAGAACTTAATTTTATCAACAAAACTTTATTTTATAAAACCTGACATTTATTTTGTTTTGTTTCTAAAAGAACATTTTTACCGTCGCTAAAAATGTTTTAATGAATTTAAACAGAAATTTTCGCTACTTTCTGAATTAAACCGTAGTTCAAAACTATCTGATACATAAAGAAATGCTATATAACAAAAGTTGTAAAACATTTTCTTTTAAGTTCTAAAGCGTATACTAATAAGTAAAAAGTGTAATGTCAAATAAAATCCAGCAAATAACATTTAAATTTCAAAACTGCAGTCCA
>NW_014570727.1:7753-8762 GCF_001313835.1 Polistes canadensis
CAAAAGCTGTAAAACCTTTTCTTTCAAGTTTTAAAGCTTATACATGCAAATAAAAAGGGTTACTTTCAATATAATATAGCAAATAACATTTATATTTTAACAGCACCAGTCCAAAAAAAAGGAATAAATCACTTTATTACAACAATATTTGGTTACTTAACGTGAAGAATTCGATTCATAATCATCGAAACTCAATTGTAGTCAACTTTAATTCTATTCTGTCTTATTACTAATAGCACATTTTACCGTTACTATAAATTGTTCCATATATTTAAAATAATTTTAAGCTGCTTTCAGAATTAAACCGTAGTTCAAAACTATCAAATACAAAAAGAAATGCTATATAACAAAAATTGTAAAACGTTTTCTTTCTAGTTTTAAAGCGTATACTAACAAATAAAAAGTGTTACGTGCAGTAAAATCTAGAAAATAACATTTATATTTTACCAACTGCAGTCCAAAATAAAGGAAAAAATCACTTTATTACAACATTTTTTTGYTACTTAACGTGAAGGATCCAATTTCTTTTAACGAAACTCGATTGTAGTTAACCAAACATTTATTTTGTTTTGATTCTAGTAGCAAATTTTTACCGTCGCTAAAAATGTTGAAATATATTTAGAAAGAAATTTTCGCTAGTTTCTAAATTTAATCGTAGGTAAAAACTATCAGATACAAAAAAAATGCTATATTACAAAACCTGTAGAACGTTTTTTTTTAAGTTTAAAAGCGAATACTAACAAATAAAATGTGTTACTTTACGTGAAGAACCTAATTCTTTTTCAACGAAACTCGACTGTGGTAAAGATGAAATCCACTCTGTCTTGTTTGGAATAGCACATTTTACTGTCACTATAAGATTTCCAATATATTTAAGAAAAATTTTCTCTGCTTTCTGAGGTAAAATATAGTTCAAAACTATCAGATACATAAAGAAATGCTATATAACAAAAGCTGTGAAACGTTTTCATGCAAGTTTTAAAGCGTATACTAACAAATAAAAAGTGTT
>NW_014570728.1:0-1150 GCF_001313835.1 Polistes canadensis
TAATAAGAAAAATACTTGAAATTTATATCAAGAAGTTTAGTTTAAATGGTTTGTTGCTTTTTTGTTTCAGTATTTCGTTATAAACCTGGAGAAAATTAGGACTGGAAAGATTTAACGAAATAATTCTCATAATGGGTATTGATGGCTTTTTCGTAAATAACYAATATTTATACAAAGAAATGAGTATTGTCGAAGTAAATATTGGAAATCATGTATATAAATATGATAATATGATTTCTTTTTGCGATAAAAGTTTTGGACATTAAGTGACAGCGACAGGAGAACGACTTGTTACGTCACCAAAAAATGTTGACGGATTACCATTCCGGGTAAATTACGCCAAGATTACGCCGGTAATAACGTCGGAGATCAAAAGGGACGGGTAAAGTCAGTTAGGAATAGAACGGATGAGACAGCATGGAATAGACGTTAATGGGCGGTTGAAGGAGAGAGATAGAGAGACAAAGGGCCAGATGCAATATAACAAGATAAAGGATGCGAGATATAATCCGAGATATGAGCAAATTAGGTCAGTGACGAATCCTGAATATCTGGTGAAAATAGGTGAAGGAGGTAGACAGAGGTTATCAGCGAGTGCAAAATACGGGAATATAGAAGAGAACAATAGGTACTGGTTGAGCCAACAGGAAAGAAGATGCGTTTTTTGCGGTACTGAAGCTGGAACTCTAAAGCAGCTAATAGAGAGATGCCAGAAAGTGAAGAAAACAGAATTAAAGGTAGAGGAGATTGTAGAGGGTAAAAAGAATGAARGGSTTAAAAGATGGTTAGGGAGTGTAGACAATCTGAGGAGGAAGATTAAGGGAGCAAAACCAAAGAGGTTGAATTAGAGATGGTAGGATAAGGGAAATTGCAAGGCATGCGGTTATAAAGAATTATAGAGATAAGGAGGGGGGGATGTGTTAAGGAGGGTGTTAGAATGAGGAATGGTAGTGTTAAAGAATGAATGTAAAATGTTAAGAAACAAAATGTATTCCAAGTCATTCCACTTGGCTGTAAWRCTAGGAATAAYAAAGATTATATAAGGGTCGGTGATTTTAATAGCCTATAAAGGTGGACATATAGAAAACGATTTGTTGAATGATGCAAACTTAGAAATTTTTAAATGTCCTGAATTTAATGAAATGATTAA
>NW_014570728.1:3466-4897 GCF_001313835.1 Polistes canadensis
TTGTAAAAACTTAATATAATGGTAATTCGACGACGCTGAATCGAATGGTGATATTTTTTTTGCAATCAGATTTTCTGGTAATGAGAAAAAGGGTAAAAAAGGGTAAAAAAGCCATATCTTAGAAACTAGGCATTTAATCGAAAAAAGTTTCAAACAATTTTCTCAGGATAAACGATTAAAAGGTGCTATTGTACGTGATAATTCTTCGAACGGCAGTTATTTTTACCTGAAAATCTCTCTGTTCGAAAAACAATAAATAAAGGTTACATTTTTTCAATGATAGACTTAAAATGTAATATTTCTTTTATCTGAGCTCTGTCTAAAGAACAACTCCTGGACTTTCACTACTGTCTTGGAGTTCGGAATCTAATAAATTTTGATTGAAAAGAAAAAGAATAATGAAGATTTGAACATTTCTGACCAACAAAAGATATATTCAGACAAAAAAGAACAAGAAATTTCGTTTGAGTTGTTTCACCTGTGCATTTTTAGATCAATGAAAACTTCTTTTTATGGAAATATACTTAAAAATGTGTGTGTTTGATAGAATAACAGAAAAAAAAAGACGTGTACAGTGGTTCTTAAAAGTATTCGTAATAACAACTTATATGAGGACGGGCAAGGAAATATAGCGATAATGCAATTTATATTTTTTTAATACTAGTAATTGTTATTTATCAAAGACAGGCTAGAGGACAGTTGGAAGGATTACAAGTAGGAAAAGAGGATGCATGGCGAGAGAAATAACTAGACAGAGGAAAAGATTATTAGGAGAGAAGATCTGGTTGGACATAGAGAATGTACAAGAAAGAAAAAAATGGTGAAGAAACTGTATAAAATGTGGAAGAGAGGCGTAATAGCGAGGAAGGAGTATTTGGAAGGAATAATCGTACTAAAGAAGCTATGCAAAGAGAAAGAAGAAAAAATGGAACAAATACGTAAGAGGCTAATAAGAACTTTTTCGAWTTAAAAGATTACAATTTATTATAATGTTAATTCGACGACATTGCATCGAGCGGTGCAAATTTTTTTGCACTAGGATGAGCCGTTTGTAAGAAAGATGGTAAAAAATGTAAGAAATGGATTAATCTTAGAATCAAGTAGTCCAGGCAACAAAGGAAGAACTTGATAAATTTAGCTACATTGTAAAAACTTAATATAATGGTAATTCGACGACGCAGAATCGAATGGTGCAAATTTTTTTGCAATTAGATCAGGAGATCTTTGAGAAAAAGGGTAAAAAAGGGTAAAAAAGCCATATCTTAAATTCTAGACATTTAATCGAAAAAAGTTTCAAACAAAAGTTGTAGATAATTGAAAAATACATAAAACATGTTCTAAGGTGTATCTTCGTATTTGCAAAAATAAGCGAGAAAATAGAGGTGAAAGGTAATAGTAAGAGAGGGGGCAAGTTACGCCTCTTCGTTGGTC
>NW_014570728.1:7748-8988 GCF_001313835.1 Polistes canadensis
AAAAGGCATAAGTGTTGACAATACTGCACAGGAGCTTCTGTCACAGGAATATTATGAGTTTCCTGAAGTATGTTCAGCGTCAATTAAATATTGGTTTAATGTCTTTATTGAAGATGAATTTAAATATTCTCATTTTGATGGATTATACTTCGTAAAATTTGGTCAGATTAAARAATTTTTATTGCAACTATTAATAGAAAATCCTTCCTGGACGACTGATCACTTTATGGATGCTTTAAAAGCTACCAATCAAACTATACATAAATATATGAAAGAATTTGACTATAGTTATATCTGTGGAAGCTGGTGTAAGCTACAATAAAAAAAAAAACAATTTTTTTATCAATTTTCCGTGCATCATTTGAAACCTTGGTGAAAAATAAAAAAWCATTCTTTGAAATGATTAGTAACCGTGGATAAGACTTCTTTATTTGAATTCAGAAGAATTAATATCAGAATAAAACACATTATGCATTATAACAAATTTTTTTTAACTTACTGAACGTAAAATTTTCCGAAGCGAAAAGAAAATGATTAAACTTGTTTTCTATTTTTTACTTCACTTATGTTGAAAAATGAAAGATTTGGCGACGATRAAAGGATTTGGAAATCAATGAATATACACGAAAATGATTGAAACATTTTTCGCCATCGACAGATGTTAATATAATCAACAACTCAGTTTATACATGTGCATGTGTCAGTGTTCCTGAAGAGAAAAATGTACTACATGAATAAAATTTTTTTTTATTAAATATCAGAAAGAAGTATCGCAAGTCTTAAGACTTCAGGCTCATACTAGTTTATGGGAATTTTTGAAAGAATAATAAATAACTTTTTTAAAAATGAATAACAATGTACACTTTCGTGTATATTTAGGAAGAAAAATCAAAATTATAAATTTTGGTAAGTTAAAAGGCTATTTTAACATAATTTTCTTACATTACAAATTCTTGACAATTCAGAAAAGTATCACGTACATCATTTTTGTAAAATGATTATTTTTACAATAGAATAAGAATATTTTGTCACAATTAATACATAAGAAACTATGAACATTTAACTACTACTTAGCTGTGTTAAAGAATATCAATATTTCTGAAAAACTTATGTTTATTTTATTTTATATATTTTGAAATCTTTTTCAAAACCAATATTTTAACAATCGTATACAAATACTGTGCTATCAAGTTTCAAATGGATCGTTTATAACTTATCGTTTGGTTATGATCAACAACCG
>NW_014570729.1:0-1089 GCF_001313835.1 Polistes canadensis
AGAACTCCATTTATTTTCAACGAAAATCGATTGTAGTAAACCTGACATTCATTTTAATTTGTTTTTAGTAGCAAATTTTTACCGTCTCTAAAAATGTTGAAATATATTTAGAAAGAAGTTTTGGCTACATTCTGAAATAAACCGTAGTTTGAAACTAGCAGATACATAAAAATATGCAATATAAATATAGCTGTAAAACGTTTTCTTTCAAGTTTTAAAGCGCATACTAACAAATAAAAAGTGTTACGTTAAATAAAATGCAGTAAATAACATTTATATTTTACCAACTGTAGTCCAAAAAAATTAAAAAAATCATTTCATTACAACATTTTTTTGTTACTTAACGTGAAGGATTCAATACTTTTTCAACGAAACTCGATTGTAGTAAACCTGACATTTATTTTGTTTTGTTTCTAGTAGCACATTTTTACCGTCGCTAGAAATGTTGAAATATATTTATAAAGAAATTTTAGCTACTTTCTGTTTTAAACCGTAGTCCAAAACTATTAGATACATAAAGATATGCTATATAAAAAAAGCTGTAAAACGTTTTCTTTCCAGTTTTAAAGCGCATACTAAAAAATAAAAACTGTTACGGTCAATAAAATCCAGCAAATAACATTTATATCTCAAAAACTGCAGTCCAAAAAAAGGAAATAAATCATTCAATTACAACATTTGTTAGTTACTTAACGAGAAGAATTAAATTCTATTTCAACGAAACTCGATTGTAGTAAAGCTGACATCCCTTCTGTCTTGTTTATAATAGCACATATTTACCATCATAAAAAAGATTTAATATAATTAATAAGAAATTTTTGCTACTTTCTGAATTAAACCGTAGTGCAAAACTATAAGATACATAAAGAAATGCTATATACCAAATGCTCTAAAACGTTTTCTTTTAAGTTCTAAAGCGTATACTAACAAATGAGTGTTACGTTTAATAATATCCAGCAAATAACATTTATATTTCAACAACTGCAGTCCAAAAAAAGGAAAATAATCATTTTATTACAACATTTTTTGGTTAATTAACGTGAAGGATTCAATTCGTTCTCTACAAAACTCGATTGTAGTAAACCTGAC
>NW_014570729.1:3975-7016 GCF_001313835.1 Polistes canadensis
TTTCAAGTTTTAAAGCGTATACTAAAAAATAAAAAGTGTTAGGTTCAATAAAATCCAGTAAATACTATTTATATTTCAACAACTGTAGTCCCTAAATAGAAAAAAAATCGTTTTATTACAATATTTTTTGGTTACTTTACGTAAGATTTCAATTCTTTTTCAACGAAACTCGAATTTAGTAAACCTGACATCCACTCTGTCTTTTTTCTAATAGCACATTTTTACCTTCTAAAAAAAGTTTTAATATATTTAAACAGATTTTTTTGCTACTTTTTGAATTATTCCATAGTTCTAAACTAATAGATACCTGAAGAATTGCTTTAAAACAAAAGCTGTAAAACATTTTCTTTCAAGTTTTAAAGCGTATACTAACAAATAAAAAGTTTTACGTTCAATAATATCCAGCAAATAACATTTATATTTATACAAATGCAGTCCAAAAAAAGGAAAAAAGTCATTTTATTACAAAAAATTTTTTTTACTTAACGTGAAGGATTCAATTCTTTTTCAACGAAACTCGAACGTATTGAACCTGAGATTTATTTTGTTTTGTTTCTAGTAGCACATTTTTACCGTCGCTTATAACGTTTAAATATATTTAAAAACAAATTTTTGCTACTTTTTGAATTAAACCGTAGTTAAAAACTATCAGATACATAAAGAAATGATATATAAAAGAAACTGTACAACGTTTTCTTTCAAGTTTTAAAGCGTATACTAACAAATAGAAAGTTTTATGTTCAAAAAAATCCAGCAAATAACGTTTATATTTCCACAACTGCAGTCCAAAAACAAGAAAAAAATCTTTTTATAAGAACATTTTTTAGTTACTTTACGTTAAGAATACAATACTTTTTTAACGAAACTCGATTGTATTAAACCTGACATTCATTTTGTTTTGTTTCTAGTAGTACATTTTTACCGTCGCTAAAAATGTTAAAATATATTTAGAAAGAAATTTTTGCTTTATTCTGAATTAAACTGTAGTTCAAAAGTAGCAGATACATAATGAAATGCTTTATAAAAAAAGCTTTTAAACGTTTTCTTTCAAGATTTAAAGCGTATACTAACAAATAAAAAGTGTTACGTTCAATAAAATCCGGCGAATAACATTTATATTTTTACAACTGCAGTCTAAAAAAAGGAAAAATATCATTTTATTAAAACATTTTTTGGTTACTTTACGTGAAGAACTCAATTTTTTTTCAACGAAACTCGATTGTAGTAACCTTGACATCCATTCTGTCTTATTTCTAATAGCACATTTTTACCTTCGCAAAAAAGATTTAATATATTTAAAAGATTTGTTTGCTACTTTATGAATTAAACCGTAGTTCTCAACTATTAGATACCTAAAGAAATGATATGTAACAGAAGCTATAAAACGTTTTCTTTCAAGTTTTAAAGCGTATATTAACAAATAGAAAGTTTTATGTTCAAAAAAATCCAGCAAATAACATTTATATTTCCCCAACTGCAGTCCAAAAAAGGAAAAATATCATTTTATAACAACATTTTTTGGTAACTTTGCGTGAAGAACTCAATTCTTTTTCAACGAAACTTGATTTTAGTAAACCTGACATTCATATTGTCTTGTTTCTAATAGGACATTTTTACCTTTACAAAAAAAGATTTAATATCTTTCAATAAGAAATTTTTGCTACTTTCTGAATTAACCCGTAGTTCAAACCTATCAGATACATAAAGAAATGATATAGAACAAAAGCTGTAAAACGTTTTCTTTCAAGTTTTAAAGCGAATACTAACAAATAGAAAGTTTTATGTCCAATAAAATTCAGCAAATACCATTTATATTTCAACAACTGCAGTACAAAAAATGGAAAAAAATCATTTTATTACAACAGTTTTTGATTACTTCACATAAAGGATATAATTCTTTTTCAACAAAACTCGATTGTAGTAAACCTGACATTCATTTTCTTTTGTATCTAGTAGCACATTATTACCGTCGCTAAAAATGTTGAAATATATTTAGAAGGAAACTTTTGCTACTTTTTGAACTATACCGTAGTTAAAAACTATCAGATACATAAAGAAATGGTATATAACAGAAGCTGTAAAAAGTTTTTTTTCAAGTTTTAAAGCGTATACTAATAAATAGAAAGTTTTATGTTAAAAAAAATCCAGCAAATAACATTTATATTTCAACAACTGCAGTCCAAAAAAAGGAAAAAAATTATTATATTACAAAACTTTTGGGTTACTTAACGTGAAGGATTTAATTCTTTTTTATCGAAACTCGATTGTAGTAGACCTGAATTCCACTATTTCTTGTTTCTAATAGCCCATTTTTACCTTCATAATAAAGATTTAATATATTTAAAAAGAAATTTTTGCTACTTTCTGAATTAAACCGTAGCTCAAAACTATTAGATATATAAAGAAATGCTAAATAACAAATGCTGTAAAACGTTTTCTTTCAAGTTTTAATGCGTATACAAACAAATAAAAAGTGTTACGTTCAATAAAATACGGCGAATAACATTTATATTTTTACAACTGCACTCCAAAAAAAGGAAAATTTCATTTTATAACAACATTTTTTGGTAACTTTACGTGAAGAACTCAATTTTTTTTCAACGAAACTCGATTGTAGTAAACCTGACATTCAAATTGTCGTGTTTTTAATAGCACATTTTTACCTTCACAAAAAAGATTTAATATATTTCAATAAGAAATTTTTGCTACTTTCTGAATTAACCCGTAGTCCAAAACTAGCAGATACATAAAGAAATGATATAGAACAAAAGCTGTACAACGTTTTCTTTCAAGTTTTAAAGCGAATACTAACAAATAGAAAGTTTTGTGTCCAATAAAATCCAGCAAATAACATTTATATTTCAACAACTGCAGTCCAAAAAAAAGAAAAAAAAACATTTTATTACAACATTTTTTTTTTACTTAAAGTTAAGGACTCAATACTTTTTCAACGAAACTCGATGGTAGTAAACCTGACATCAATTCTGTCTTATTTCTAATAGCACATTTTTACCTTCCCAGAAAAACTAATTATATTTAAA
>NW_014570729.1:8815-10010 GCF_001313835.1 Polistes canadensis
CAATTCTTTTTCAACGTAACTCGATTGAAGTAAACCTGACATCTATTCTCTCTTGTTGCCAATAGCACATTTTTACCTTCTCAAAAAAGATTTTATATATATAAAAAAGAAATTTTTGCTACTTTCTGAATTAAACCGTAGTTCAATACTATTAGGTATATAAAAAAATGCTATATAACAAAAGATTTAAAACGTTTTCATTCAAGTTTTAAGGCGTATACTAACAAATAAATAGTGTTACGTTCAATAACATCCAGCAAATAATATTTATATTTCAACAACTGCAGTCCACAAAAAGGAATAAAATCATATTATTACATCATTTTCTGGTTACTTTACGTGAAGAATCTAATTCTATTTCAACGAAACTCGATTGCAGTAATCCTGACATCCATTCTACCTCGTTTCAAATAGCAAATTTTTACCTTCTTAAAAAAGATTTAATATATTTAAGTAGATTTGTTTGCTACATTTTGAATTAAACCGTAATTCTAAGCTATTAGATTTCTAAAGGAGTGGTGTATAACAAAAGCTGTTAAACGTATTCCTTTAAGTTTTAAAGCGTATAAAAACAAATAAAAAGTGTAACGTTCAATAAAATCCAGCAAATAACATTTATATTTTAAAAATTGCAGTCCAAAAAAAGGAAACAATTATTTTGTTAGAACATTTATAGGTTAATTAACGTAAAGGATTTAATTCTTTTTCAACGAAACTCGATTGTAGTCAACCTGACATCTATTCTGTCATGTTTCCAATAGCACATTTTTACTATCACGAAAATAATTTATTATATTTAAAAAGAAATTTTTGATTCTTTCTGAATTAGACCGTAGTTCAAAACTAGCAGATACATAAAGAAATGCTATATAGAAAAAGCTGTTAAACGTTTTCTTTCAAGTTTTAAAGCGTATACTAACAAATAGAAAGTTTTATGTCTAATAAAATCCAGCAAATAACATAAATATTTCAAAAACTGCAATCCAATAAAAGGAAACAAATCATTAGATTACAACATTTTTTGGTTACTTTCATTCAAAATTCACTACTTTTTCAACAAAACTCGATTGTATTAAACCTGACATCTATTCTGTCTTGTTTCTAGTAGCACATTTTACCCGTTGCTAAAAATATATAAATATACTTAAAAAGAGATTTTTGCTACTTTCTGAATTAAACCGTAGTTCAAAACTAT
>NW_014570730.1:0-2241 GCF_001313835.1 Polistes canadensis
CACACACCATTCACACCCTCCCTTTTAGTCGCCTCTTACGACAAGCAGAGAATACTGTGGGAGTATTCTACTACCCCCTACCCACGGGGGGGGACGTTCCAACCCTAACGCATCCCTAAAGCAACCCCGATGTTCCAACCCTCACACATCCCTAAAGCAATCCTGACGTTCTATCCTGACGCATCCCTAAAGCAACCCAGACGTTCCTACCCTGACGCGTCTAAAAAGCAGCCCTGATGTTCCAACCATGACACATCTTTAAAGCACCCTCGACGTACTAACCCTAAAGCAAACCCGACGTTCCAAACCTGACGCATCCCTAAAGCAATCTCGACGTTTTAACCCTAACGCATCCCTAAAGCAACCCCGACGTTCTAACCCTGACGCATTCCTAATGAAACCCTGACCTTCTAACTCTGACGCATCCCTAAAGCAACCCTGACGTTCTAACCCTAAAGAAACCCTGACGTCTCTACCCTGACGCATCCCTAAAGCAACACCGACGTTCTAACACTGAAGCATCCCTAAAGCAACCCTGACGTTCCTACCCTCTCGCATCTTAAAAGTAACCCCGACGTTCCCACACTGACACGGCTCTAAAGCAACTCTGACGTTCCAACCCGGACGCACTTTAAAAGCAACACCGACGTTCTAACCCTGACGGATCCCAAAAGCAACCCTGATGTTCCAACCCTAAAGCATCCCCGACGTTCTAACCCTGACGCATCCCGAAAGCAATTCCGACGTTCTAATTCTAACGCATCCCTAAAGCATCCCCACCGTTGTAACCCTGACGCATCCCTAAAGCAACCCTGACGTTTTAACCCTGACGATTCCCTATTGCCACCTTGACGTTTGAACCCTGACGCATTGCTAAAGCAACCCCGACGTTCCAGCCCTGACGCATCCCCAAAGCAACCCCGACGTTCCAACACTGACGCATCCTCAAAGCAGCCCTGACGGTCTAACCCTGACGCATCCGTAAAGCAACCCTGACGTTCCAACCCTGACACAACCCTGACGCAACCCTGACGCAACCTTAACCCTAATGGCAGGGGCCAGAACATTCCTGCGTCTGCGGAGGGCAGAGGCAGAGAAGGACATTGCCTCCGTCTTATGTGGCGCCACTTTGAGAACAAGCTCCTCGATCGCACCCACGATTACATCGAGATCCCGCTCCGCGTTCTCGATCGCCTCTGACAGGTCACGCCCTAATGACAGGAGGTCCGTATCGTTTGCATAACAGACGACCCGGGAACTTCCTGGCATTGGAATCCGGAAGACACTGTCATAGACGACATTTTACAGAGTTGGTCCCAGCACCCAACCCTGCGGGACCCCGCGTACACCCGTCTTTCTTACAATCGTCCTCGCCTCCCGACAAACATCAACGAATAGATAGCTCCTATACGAACGATAGATATCTCCTAACAATGTTCGTGATATACGTAAGAAGGCCCTTCTCATCCAACGCCCTGAAGATGGTCTACCACGGTAGCGAATTGAACGCATTGCTGATGTCCAGCGAGATCAGGATCCCGACGCGCTTACTGTCCACGCACTCCCGCACAATACTTTTCACCACCATAATGGCTCCTACCGTTGAGCGTCCAACGCGAAAGCCATGCTGCGCCTGTGAAAGCAGACCCCTTGACTCCAGGCACTCACCAATCCTTGACACTATTATCCTTTCAAGAAGTTTTCCAATCTCATCCAGCAGGCAGATCGGTCTGCAGGAGCCAGGCAGGTCGGGTTGGGCGTCCTGCATCTTCTTTATCAGGACCAGCCTAGCCCTCTTCCAGGCTGTTGGAAAGTTGCTGGTCCTAAGACACTCCGTAAAAAGCTCTGCGAGACCGACCCCGCAGTGTACTGCCGCTGCTCTTATCACTATGCCCGGGACCCCATCCGGTCCCGGAGCCTTCCCACTGGTTATCCTCTTCGCCGCAGCCAGCACCTCTTCCGGCGTTACATCTGCACCATCCACCTGCACCCTGCGCACGTTCTGAGCATTGATCTGCTTCACCTGGGGAAAGAGGCCCTTCAACACTCGGTCCAATACGTCCGGTTCGAGCACCTCCGTCAGGGGTGCAGAGTATGGCCTTAGCTTTTCCATGACCAGGCGATATGGTCTGAATCACGGGTCTGCCTCCAGTGTCCCTATGAAGTCTCTCCAGGCAGTGGCTTTGGCCTTCTTAATGGCCCTCTTCAAAAGTTTTTAAGTCTCCCTGCGGGCCTCCAGAC
>NW_014570730.1:3106-6320 GCF_001313835.1 Polistes canadensis
CATTTCTCATCCCCGGGAGGCACCCACCACGGCTCTGCGATAACCGCGATTTCCGCCCCACACTCGCGCATACGCTGGATCAGTAGATCCGGCGCACCCCGTGCATGGTTCAGGTTCACCTGCACACATTGTTCACTGGGGGACATTGTTAATGGTCACACCACTGATCCCCGCTCCTGCTGCAGGCTTCGCACACCTGTTCGTATCGCAGTCCTTGTCCGGCGCTCCTACTCCACTTGCGTCTCTTGTGGGGTGGACAGGTCCCCGTCCATCCCCATATCCTCCCCCCTATTCATCCCCACAACCGAAACACCAGGCACTTGAGCCTCACTAGCACTCGCGGTCGCGCACGTTTCGTTATTTGTCCTTCGCGGAGGGACCACTGGATACTCCCAGGTCCCCGCACGATGGTTTTTGTTCCTGCGCCTGGCGTCCCTGCACACCGGACACTCCACCTTGTTTTTGCAGTCCTTCGCATTGTGACCCGGTTGGCCACACTGATGGCAGAGGCTTGCCCTAGAGGTCGGGCTCGGGCAGCTCGCAGCAACATGACCCCTAGCCAGGCACTGGTGGCAACGCAATGGTCYTTGCCGGAGCTCGACCACTCTTGCCCGGTATAGTCCGAAGTCTATCTTCCCTTTCTTGATGACAGCCTGTGCCATTTCCACCGGAGCAGAGACAACCGTCTCCCAGAGACGTCCCATACCCATCCTTATTTCACAAACCCAGATTTTATTGTGGTCAGAGTTCCCCTTTATTGTGAGGAGAGCGTTCCTCACAACAGTCAAATTTATGCTTGGGTCGATGCCCATCAGCCTGAAGGATTTCATTCTCTGTTGCTGAGCGATCTTAGCCTCCGGTATCGTCCTCCTTAGAGCCTCGGCTACCCGGTCTGCCTTTACAGCGGCCTCCTTCCCCTTGACACTGAAGATGGAGGCCCCTGTCAGACCCCTCCTCATCGTCATACTCTCTACCCTAAACTCCTTGAGGCTAATGTTCTCCCTGGCCTTGGCAAGAGCATCCCGGTACGACATTAGCTCTTTGCATACCAGTGAGACCGCTGCAGTCTCTCTAGTTCCGCCGCCGCGGTTCTGGCCTCCTTTGATGCGATGCATGTTCGTATCTCGGAGCGGTCAATCTGGGCGTTGTATCGTTTGACGGCAAATGCATGAACTTCTGGACCAATTTTTACACCCATAATCGTCATCATTTTCAAAATTGGAATGAAGCATTCATTAAAAATACACACAGCAATAAATGTGGCAATCTCAATGATCTCAGACCCGGAATGGATATGTTTTGGAGCGAAAGTCCAGATCAACGAGTTTAGAGACTCATTATTATTTTAAGTTTCGGAACCTAAACATCGAGTCAATAATTCTTCTGATGATAAGCTCTCGTAAATTGGCTTTATAATTTTCAAAACTTTATCACACAAAGGATTTTCGTTGTCAAACTCCTGTCATGTTCCTTCAGATGCAGCTTTTTGCCACTTACACCAACTCTCCGAACCAGGTGGGCAATACATTTGTTGCTGGTCTTTATTCGTAGAACTATTATGGTAATACGTTTCCCAAATTGCATTTTTCATGTTCTCAACAGAATCAGGATGCCGGCGAATAGCTAAACCATAATAAAAAGACAATTTATTGATGACTTTATCAGGTAATTTGCCTTCACTTTTTCCACCAATCCCTGTATTATCTTTCTCCGCTTTTCGTAGCCTTGCACCCATTTTTTTTTGGACGTGTCCTACGACCTCTTTGTTTTGGACAAGTGGGTCACCATCGTAAGGATCTATATCGAGTATACCTTTGAATGTCTTAGTGTCACCATCTCCAATATACTTTACGTATTTTACTCCATGTTTTTCAACCCATCTACAGAATATTTCGACGATAGCATCAACTTCCATTTTGCCTTCACTTCTTTTAGGGTTTATTGTACAGGACTCTTCATGATCTTCAAGCCAATCGTTGTATGCAGAAATATCGGAATTTTTTTTACTTTTCCAAACATTGCAGCCTTGAACAAAATTGGATTTGACTACGATATCAACAACCTTCTTGCAATTTTTTGCTACAAGTGTAGTTACTCGGAATAGCGAACTTAAACCTCTTTTTTTCTATGTGCCATCGCCGGATAAAGTAAAATCCGTTGGACTGTCATTAGAATCAGAAGCTGAAATTAACTCTTGTTCTTTATTCACAGCTTTGGAGATAATGCAATCATAAACTGTARATGCAGCCACGTATATGTTTTTGACACAAGCGTAATAAGTAGCGATTGATATTCCTTGACAAATATCCATTATGCCGCAGAAGATATTAATTCCTTCCCTGCCAACTCTTAAAAGCCGCATAACAAATATCACTCGTCGGTTTACTTCGAAGGATTTGTCAACGAATAGACATGATGGAATATAGCGTACACTATCGCAACTGCATTGTAATGTAATTTTGAAACCGAGTCAGCGTTGAGCCGTTCTTAAAAATCTAATCTCGTTGTTGCATGTACTACACGAAACAAACGAAGAAATCGCCGAAAAAACCGTGAAAAACTGCAAAACACAGTAGCCGCTATTATTACCCATTATCATTTCTTCATAATTTTATTTACTCAATTTTGCTGCTGACGCACTCGTAAAACTGGTGTATTCCTGTGCCGTAAATCTATTGCCGTGAAATCGCCTTTTTTTTGTCGATCTGGACGCGTAATCCTTTGCGCTGAGGATTTTTTATCCATATTATTTAACAAAAAATTGAAATAATCACTAAGAATAATTTTATTGCACTCTCAGCGGTTAAGTCCACGTGGATTAGAAGTTACAATTCAACTGTTAGCAGCTAGATGTAAGCGAATACTAAATATAAAAGAAACAGGTCACCTAGGGTTATTTTATTACAATATATATAACGGAACAAAAGGCTTTACTGAGAAATATGGATTCACGTAGAAGGAGAATCCATTATGTTTTTTGTTCGATGAAATGCAGCCCAACCGGTCAGTATGCTAACTCATCAAAGTACCTATATTTCCGAAAATAATTTGAATTTTRAAAAATCCTCTTGTAGACATATTCTTAAATAGTTAAACTTTGAAAATATGAAAAAAAAAAAATCGATTTTTTCTAATTTCTAGACCAGAATACCCCCTTAAAACTTAAAATAAATCGTTTTACAGCTTTTGTTATATAGCATTTCTTTATGTATCT
>NW_014570730.1:8017-8924 GCF_001313835.1 Polistes canadensis
TTTAATTCAGAAAGTAGCAAAAATTTTTCTCTAAATATATTGAAACATTTTTAGCGACGGTTAAAATGTGCTACTAGAAACAAAACAGATTAAATGTCAGGTTTACTACAAACGGTTCTCGTTGAAAAAGAATTGAATTCCTCACGTTAAGTAACCAAAAAATGTTGTAATAAAATTATATTCCTCTTTTTTTTGGATTGCATTTGTTGAAATATAAATGTTATTTGCTGTATTTTATTGAACATAACACTTTTTATTTATTAGTATACGTTTCAAACCTTGGAAGAATACGTTGTACTGCTTTTGTTATATAGCATTTCTTTATGTATTTGCTAGTTTTGAACTACAGTCTAATTCAGAAAGTAGCAAAAATTTCTTTTTAAATATAATAAATCTTTTTTGTAAAGGGAAAAATGTGCTATTAGAAACAAGACAGAATGGATGTCAGGTTGACTACAATCGAGATTCGTTGAATAAGAATTGAATTCTTCACGTTTAAGTAACCAAAAAATGTTGTAATAAAATAATTTTTTTCCTTTTTCTGAACTGCATTTTTTAATTATAAATGTTATTTGCTGGACTTTATTGAACGTAACACTTTTTATTTGTTAGTATACGCTTTGAAACCCAAAAGAAAACGTTTTACAGCTTTTCTTATATCATTTCTTTATGTATCTGATAGTTTTGAACGACGGTTTAATTCAGAAAGTAGCAAAAATTTCTTTTTATATATATTTAAACATTTTTAGCGACAGTTAAAATGTTTAACTAGAAACAAAACAAAATAGATGTCTGGTTTATTACAATCGATTTTCGTGGAAAAAGAATTGAGTTCTTCCCGTAAAGTAACCAAAAAATGTTGTAATAGAACGATTTTTTTCCTTTTTTTGGATTGCATTTTTTGAAA
>NW_014570731.1:0-7079 GCF_001313835.1 Polistes canadensis
TTTGTTTTGTTTCTAGTAGCACATTTTTACCGCTGCTAAAAATGTTGAAAAATATTTAGAAAGAAATTGTCGCTAGTTTCTAAATTAAATCGTAGTTAAAAACTTTCAGATATTTAAAGAAATGCTATATAAGAAACTTTAAAACATTTTCTTTCAAGTTTTAAAGCGTATACTTATAAGTAAAAAGTCTTATTTTCAATAAATGTAAGATTTTTTATTTATTTATTATAGGTGATAAAATAATGATGAAAACATTAACGCTTAACTGTGCTTTTAATCGATTTGTGTATAATTATTTTATTGGATAGAATGGTAAATAATCTATAATCCATAATCTACCGTTGCTTAACCTATAGAACTATTACGGAATGCCTGAATATGGAATGCATCCACCGGTCCCTACGGACGCCTGTTTATACCCTTTCTCCTTCTTATTCGTCTTACATCACTTCCTGTCCATTCCTTCTAGAAACTTCTCGATGATTCTTTACTTCCTATTATTCCTTTCAGAAACTTCTCAATGATTCTATACTTCCTATCAGTCCTTCCAGAAACTTCTTTACTTTTCGGAACGAGAACGTTCGAGAGATTTCTATTGGGCTACCCAAAGACGACAAGACCCGGGCAGTGTAAACTTACCAACTAAACATACATTTCTATAGGGAACGTTTTCTTTCTACTTTGTTTAAATATCATAATCTCACACACATACATCCCATTCACACACGCACTCTTTTATAAAAAAAACTTAAAACTATGGTGTTCCTTCTAGGATATTCTAAATCCTCACATAAATTTTAGCTGATATCATTTACTTTTCCACAACTGTAGTCGAAGAAAAGAAAAAAAATCATTTTATTACAACTTTTTTAGGTTACTCTAGGTGTAGAATTCCATTCTTTTTGACAAAATTCGATTGTAAACTACCTTAACTCTATTCTGTCTTGTTACTAATAGCACATATTACCGTCACTATAAATTTTTCAATACATTTAAGAAAAATTTTCGCTGCTTTGTAAATTAAATAATAGTTGACAGCTATTAGATACATAAAGAAATGCTATATAACAAAAGCTGTAAAACGTTTTCTTTCAAGTTTTAAAACGTATACTAACAAATTAAAAGTGTTACGTTCAATAAAATCCTGCTAATAACATTTATATTTCAACAACAGCAGTCGAAAAAAAGGAAAAAAATTATTTTATTACAACATTTTAAAGTGACTTTACGTGAAGAATTCAAATCTATTTTAACGAAACTAAATTGTAGTAAACCTGACATTTAATCTGTTTTGTTTCAAGTAGCAAATTTTTACCCTCTCCTAAAAGGTTTATTTATATTTAGAAAGAAATTTTCGCTAGTTTCTAAATTAAGTTGAAGTTAAAAACTATAAAATTTCTAAAAAAGTGCTATATAACAAATTCTATAAAACATTTTCTATCAAGTTTTAAAGCGTATACTAACAAATAAAAAGTTTCACGTTCAATAAAATCCCGCAAATAACATTTATGTTTCAAAAACTGCAGTCCAAAAAAAGGAAAAAAATCATTTCATTACAACATTTTTTGGTAACTTTACGTTAAGAACTCAATTCTTTTTCTACAAAACTCGATTATAGTAAACATGACATCCATTCTGTCTTGTTTCTAATAGCACATTTTTACCTTTACAAAAAAGATTTATTATATTTAAAAAGAAATTTTTTCTATCTACTGAATTAAACTGTAGTTGAAAATTTTCAGATACATAAATAAATGCTATATATCGAAAGCTGTAAAACGTTTTCTTTCAAGTTTTAAAGCGTATACTATTAAGTAAAATGTGTTATGTCCAATAAATTTTAGCTGATATCGTTTACTTTTCTACAACTGTATACGAAGAAAAAGAAAAAAATCATTTTATTACAACTTTTTTAGGTTACGTCAGTTGTAGAACTCAATTACTTTTCGACAAAACTCGATTATAGTAAACCAAACATCTTTTCTGGTGAATTTTTATTAGCACATTTTTACCTTCACAAAAAAAATTCCATAAATTTAAAATGAAATTTTCGCTACTTTCTAAATTAAACAGTAGTTTAAAACTATCACATACATAAAGAAATGCTATTAAACAAAAACTGTTGAACGTTTTCTTTTAAGTTTTAAAGCATATACTAACAAATAAAAAATGTTACTTTCAATAAAATTCAGCAAATAGCATATATTTTTCAACAACTGCAGTCTAAAAAAAGAAAAAAAATCATTTTATTACAACTTTTTTAGGTTACTTTAGGTGTAGAATTCAATTCTTTTTGACAAAATTCGATTGTAGTCAACCTTAAATCTATTCTGTCTTGTTACTAATAGCACATATTACCGTCACTATAAATTTTTTAATACATTTAAGAAAAATTTTCGCTGCTTTATAAATTAAATAATAGTTGAAAGCTATTAGATAAATAAAGAAATGCTATATAACAAAAGCTGTAAAACGTTTTCTTTCAAGTTTTAAAACGTATACAAACAAATAAAAAGTGTTACGTTCAATAAAATCCTGCTAATAACATTTATATTTCAAATACAGCAGTCGAAAAAAAGGAAAAAAATCATATTATTACAACATTTTAAAGTGACTTTACGTGAAGAATTCAATTCTTTTTCAACGAAACTNACTAACAAATAAAAAGTGTTATGTCTAATAATATCCAGCAAATAACATTTATATTTCAACAACTGCAGTCCAAAAAAAGGAAAAAAATCATTTCATTACAACATTTTTTGGTTACTTTACGTTAAGAACTCAATTCTTTTTCTACGAAACTCGGTTATAGTAAACATGACATCCATTCTGTCTTGTTTCTAATAGCACATTTTTACCTTTACAAAAAAGATTTAATATATTTAAAAAGAAATTTTTGCTACCTTCTGAATTAAACTGTAGTTGAAAATCTTCAGATACATAAAGAAATGCTATATATCGAAAGCTGTAAAACGTATTCTTTCAAGTTTTAAAGCGTATACTATTAAGTAAAATGTGTTATGTCCAATAAATTTTAGCTGATATCATTTACTTTTCCACAACTGTATACGAAGAAAAAGAAAAAAATCATTTTATTACAACTTTTTTAGGTTACGTCAGTTGTAGAATTCAATTACTTTTCGACAAAATTCGATTATAGTCAACCAAACATCTATTCTGATGGGTTTTTATTTGCACATTTTTACCTTCACAAAAAAAATTTAATAACTTTAAAATGAAATTTTCGCTACTTTTTAAAATTAACCGTAGTTTAAAACTATCACATACATAAAGAAATGCTTTCAAACAAAAACTGTGGAACGTTTTCTTTTAAGTTTTAAAGCGTATACTAACAAATAAAAAATGCTACTTTCAATAAAATTCAGCAAATAGCATATATTTTTCAACAACTGCAGTCTAAGAAAAGGAAAAAAATTAATTTATTACATCAGTTTTGGGTTACTTTACGAGAAGAATTCAATTCTCTTTTAACGAAACTCGACTGTAGTAAACCTGACATTTATTTTGTTTTGTTTCTAGTAGCACATTTTTACCGCTGCTAAAAATGTTGAAAAATATTTAGAAAGAAATTGTCGCTAGTTTCTAAATTAAATCGTAGTTAAAAACTTTCAGATATTTAAAGAAATGCTATATAAGAAACTTTAAAACATTTTCTTTCAAGTTTTAAAGCGTATACTTATAAGTAAAAAGTCTTATTTTCAATAAATGTAAGATTTTTTATTTATTTATTATAGGTGATAAAATAATGATGAAAACATTAACGCTTAACTGTGCTTTTAATCGATTTGTGTATAATTATTTTATTGGATAGAATGGTAAATAATCTATAATCCATAATCTACCGTTGCTTAACCTATAGAACTATTACGGAATGCCTGAATATGGAATGCATCCACCGGTCCCTACGGACGCCTGTTTATACCCTTTCTCCTTCTTATTCGTCTTACATCACTTCCTGTCCATTCCTTCTAGAAACTTCTCGATGATTCTTTACTTCCTATTATTCCTTTCAGAAACTTCTCAATGATTCTATACTTCCTATCAGTCCTTCCAGAAACTTCTTTACTTTTCGGAACGAGAACGTTCGAGAGATTTCTATTGGGCTACCCAAAGACGACAAGACCCGGGCAGTGTAAACTTACCAACTAAACATACATTTCTATAGGGAACGTTTTCTTTCTACTTTGTTTAAATATCATAATCTCACACACATACATCCCATTCACACACGCACTCTTTTATAAAAAAAACTTAAAACTATGGTGTTCCTTCTAGGATATTCTAAATCCTCACATAAATTTTAGCTGATATCATTTACTTTTCCACAACTGTAGTCGAAGAAAAGAAAAAAAATCATTTTATTACAACTTTTTTAGGTTACTCTAGGTGTAGAATTCCATTCTTTTTGACAAAATTCGATTGTAAACTACCTTAACTCTATTCTGTCTTGTTACTAATAGCACATATTACCGTCACTATAAATTTTTCAATACATTTAAGAAAAATTTTCGCTGCTTTGTAAATTAAATAATAGTTGACAGCTATTAGATACATAAAGAAATGCTATATAACAAAAGCTGTAAAACGTTTTCTTTCAAGTTTTAAAACGTATACTAACAAATTAAAAGTGTTACGTTCAATAAAATCCTGCTAATAACATTTATATTTCAACAACAGCAGTCGAAAAAAAGGAAAAAAATTATTTTATTACAACATTTTAAAGTGACTTTACGTGAAGAATTCAAATCTATTTTAACGAAACTAAATTGTAGTAAACCTGACATTTAATCTGTTTTGTTTCAAGTAGCAAATTTTTACCCTCTCCTAAAAGGTTTATTTATATTTAGAAAGAAATTTTCGCTAGTTTCTAAATTAAGTTGAAGTTAAAAACTATAAAATTTCTAAAAAAGTGCTATATAACAAATTCTATAAAACATTTTCTATCAAGTTTTAAAGGATATACTAATAAGTGAAAACTGTTATGTCCAATAAATTATAGCTGATATCATTTACTTTTCAAAAACTGCAGTCAATGAAAAGGAAATAAATCATTTTATTACAAATTTTTTAAGTTACTTTAGGTGTAGAATTCAATTATTTTTCGACTAAATTCGATTGTAGGCAACCAAACATCTATTATGTTTAGTTTATAATAGCACATACTAACCTTTGCTAAAAAATTTTTAATATAACAAAAAAGAAATTTTGGCTATTTTTCGGATTAAATCGGAGTAAAAAAATATAAAATTTCTATAAAAGTGCTATATAACAAAAGCTATAAATCTTTTACTTTCAAGTTTTAAAGCGTATACTTCCAAATAAAAATGTTTATGTCCAAATAAATCTAGCAAATATCATTTACTTTTCAACAACTGCAGTCAAAGAAAAGGAAAAAAATCATTTTATTATGAATTTTTAAGGTTACTTTTGGTGTAGAATTCAATTATTTTTCGACGAAATTCGATTGTAGTCAACCAAACATCTATTATGTTTAGTTTATAATAGCACATATTTACCTTAGCTAAAAAATTYTTAATATATTTAAAAAGAAATTTTKGCTACTTTTYGGATTAAATCGTAGTAAAAAACTATAAAATTTCTAAAAAARTGCTATATAACAAAAGCTATAAAACAWTTTCTTTYAAGTTTTAAAGYRWATACTAAWAAGTAAAAARTWTTATGTCCAGTAAATTCTAGCAAATATCATTTACTTTCCAACAACTGCAGTCGAAGAAAGAGACACAATTATTTTATTACAACTACTTTTGGTTACATCACGTGTACAATTATATTTTTTTTCGACAAAATACGATTGTGGTAAACCTGACATTTATTCTGGTTTGTTTCTAGCAGCTAATTTTTACCGTCTCTTACAATGTTTTAATATAATTATAAAGAAATTTAAGCTAGTTTCTAAATTAAGTCGTAGTAAAAACTAAAAAATTTCTATAAAAGTGAAATATAACAAAAGCTATGAAACTTTTACTTTCAAGGTTTAAAGCGTATACTAACAAATAAAAAGTGTTACGTTCAATAATATCTAGTAAATAACATTTATATTTCTACAACTGCAGTCCAAAAAAAGGAAAAAAATCATATTATAACAATATTTCTCGGTTACTTTTCGTGAAGATTATAATTCTTTTTCAACGAAACTCGATTGTAGTAAACTTGACATCAATTCTGTCTTGTTTCTAATAGCACATTTTTACCTTAACAAAAAAGATTTAATATATTAAAGAAAAAAATTTTTGCTACTTTCTGAATTAAACCGTATTTCAAAACTATTAGATACATAACGAAGTGCTATATAACAAAAGCTAAAAAACATTTTTTTTCAAGTTTTAAAGCGTATACTTACAAATAAAAAGTTTTGCGTTCAATAAAATCAAGCAAATAACATTTATATTTCAAAAACTGCAGTCCAAAAAAATGAAAAAAATCATTTTATTACAACATTTTTTGGTTACTTTACGTTAAGATCTCAATTCTTTTTCAACGAAACCTAATTGTAGTAAACCTGACATTTAATCTTTTTTGTTTTAAGTAGCAAATTTTTACCCTCTCTTCAAAGGTTTATATATATTTAGAAAGTAATTTTCGCTAGTTTCTAAATTAAGTTGAAGATAAAAACTAAAAAATTTCTAAAAAAGTGCTATATAACAAATTCTATAAAACATTTTCTATCAAGTTTTAAAGGATATACTAATAAGTGAGAACTGTTATGTCCAATAAATTATAGCTGATATCATTAACTTTTCAACAACTGCAGTCAATGAAAAGGAAATAAATCATTAAATTACAAATTTTTTAGGTTACTTTAGGTGTAGAATTCAATTATTTTTCGACAAAATTCGATTGTAGGCAACCAAACATCTATTATGTTTAGTTTATATTAGCACATATTTACCTTAGCTAAAAAATTTATAATATAATTAAAAAGAAATTTTGGCTATTTTTCAGATTAAATTGTAGTAAAAAAATATAAAATTTCTAAAAAAGTGCTATATAACAAAAGCTATAAAACAATTTTTTTCAAGTTTTAAAGTAAATACTAA
>NW_014570731.1:7940-10202 GCF_001313835.1 Polistes canadensis
TAGTTAACCTGACCTCCATTCTGTCATGTTACTAATAGCACATTTTACTGTCACTATAAATTTTTCAATATATTTTGCAAAAGTTTTTCTTGCTTTATAAATTAGAAAATAGTTAAAAACTATCAGGTTTATAAAGAAATGCTATATAACAAACCCTATAAAACATTTTCTTTCAAGTTTTAAAGCCTATATTAACAAATAAAAGTGTTACGTTCAATAAAATCCAGCAAATAACATTTATATTTCAACAACTGCAGTCTCTAAAATGGAAAAAAATCATTTTTTACAACATTTTTTGGTTACGTAACGTGAAGAATTGAATTCTTTTTCAACGAAACTCGATTGTAGTAGTCCTGACAATTAATCTGTTTTGTTTCTGGTAGCACATTTTAACCGTCGCTATAAATGTTTAAATATATTTAGAAAGCAAATTTCGCTAGTTTTTAAATTAATTCGTAGTTAAAAACTATAAAATTTCTTTAAAAGTGATATATATTACATCTACAAATAAGTTTCCGCCGTTTTTTGGTAAAAATTTAGTATTTATTCTAGAAGAATGGTATCTAAAGAGTATTTAAAATACTGTCCATCAGTTGCAATGACTTTTTTTTATCTCTCAGGCAACATTCGAATCCCACGTCAGAAGAACTAATTGTCTTTTGAGGCTATCCACGAATCAACCCAATTTTTGGTATCTTCATATGATTTGAACCGCTACTCCGACAGAGCATGTGCCATAGACCGAAATAGGTGATAATGTCGTGTGAATACAACAAGTGGGGTAATACTTCCCCACTAAGTGTTTTCAAATACTTTTTTACGGGAGCCGCTACATGTGGACGAGGATTGTCATGCAGGAGAATAATTTTTTCGTGTCTAGAATAGTATGAAGGGCGTCTTTCCTTCAGAGCTTAGCTTAATCTCATTAATTGTGTTCGATAGAGGGCTCCGGTGATTGTTTCGCTCAAATTAAGCAACTAATAATACACTACACCTAGCTTATCACACCAAATACACAGCATGAGTTATTTTCAGTGATTATTCGGTTTTGCTGTTGATGTTGACACATGGCTCAGTAATCCCAATGATTTTCTTCTTTTTGGATTATCATTATGTATCCATTTCTCGTCACTAGTAATGATACGATGTAAAAAACTCTTTTTTTATGTCTAGAAAGCACTATTTCACTTAAGCATAATCGGCGTTCAATATCTCTCGGATTTAATTTGTACGTCACCCACTTTCCTTGTTTATTAATTATTCTAAATGATTTTAAACGATGTAAGACTGCTTGCTGAGTGACTTCTAACCTTACAGCAAATTCTTTTTGTGTCTGAGATTGATCTTCCCCCAATATTTCTTCCAATTCTGCATCCTCGTAAATTTTTGGCCTTCCACTGCGATCTTTGTCTTCTACGTMGAAATCACCGTTTTTAAACTTTTGAAACCACTCACGACACGTTCTCTCACTCAAAGCAGTCTCACCATATGCTTCTACGAGCAATCGATGCGCCTCAGCAGCAGATTTCTTTATATTAAAGAAGTATACTAATATTTCCCGCAAATGACGCTTATTTAGCTCAAATTGGGACATTTTCAACTAAAAAAAATTATATTTTACCAATATGAAATCAATAATATTAATAAGTTATGTTGCTCTTAAACGTCCAAACTAATTTTTAAGCAGGACATCATCTGCAAAAGTTAACGAAAAGTCCGCGCCGCGTTATCTACATTAAAACGGCGGAAACTTATTTGTACATTAATATGTAACTTTACCTTTCAAGTTTTAAAGCGTATATTAACTAATAAAAAGTGTTATGTGCAATAAAATCTAGCAACTATTATTTACTTTTTAACTACTGCAGTCGAAGAAAGAGAAAAAATCATTTTATTAAAACTTTTTGTTTTGATTTCCATGTAAAATTAAATTTGGTTTTCGACAAAATCCGATTGTAGTCAACCCATCATCTATTCTTTTTAGTTTCTAATAGCACATATTTACCTCCACTAAAAAATTTAATATATTTAAAAAGAAATTTTTGCTACATTATGGATTATACTGTAGTTAAAAAATATAACAAATTTAAAAAAGTAATATTTTACAGAAGATATGAAACGTTTTCTGTCCACCTTTAGAGAGTTTACTTACAAATAAAAAGTGTTATGTCTAAAAATATCCAACAAATAACATTTTTATTTCAACAACTGCAGTCTAAAAAAAGGGAAAAAATCATTATATTACAAAATTTTTTGGTTACT
>NW_014570732.1:0-9124 GCF_001313835.1 Polistes canadensis
TGCTACTAGAAACAAAACAGAATAGATGTCAGGTTTATTACAATCGATATTCGTTATAAAAGAATTGAGTTCTTCACGTAAAGTAACCAAAAAATGTTGTAATAAATTATTTTTTTCCTCTTTTTAGACTGCAGTTGTTAAAATATAAATGTTATTTTATGGAATGTATAAGACATAACACTCTTTATTTGTTAGTATACGCTTGAAAGAAAATGTTTTACAGCTTTTGTTTTATAGCATTTCTTTAAGTATCTGATAGTTTTAAACTACGGTCTAATTCAGAAAGTAGCAAAAATTTCTTTCTAATTATATGTTAAACATTTTAAACGACGGCTAAAATGTGCTACTAGAAACAAAACAGAATTAATGTCTGGTTTATAACAATCATTTTTCGTTGAAAAAGTATTTAGTTCTTCACGTAAAGTAACCACAAAATGTTGTAATAAAATGATTTTTTTCCTTTTGTTGGAATGCAGTTGTTGAAATATAAATGTTATTTGCTGGATTTTATTAGACGTAACACTTTTTATTTGTTAGTGTACGCTTGAAAACTTGAAAGAAAATTTTTTACACCTTTTTTTTTATAGCATTTTTTTATGTATCTGATAGTTTGAAACTACGGTTTAATTCAAAAAGTAGCAAAAATTTCTTTCCTAATATATTTGAACATTTTTTGCGACGGTAATTATGTGATACTAGAAACAAAACAGAATGGATGTCAGTTCTACTACAATCGAGTTTCGTTGCAAAAGAATGGAATTCTATACCTAAAGTTACTAACAAAATTTGTAACAAAATGATTTTCCTCCTTTTTTTTGGACTGCCGTTGTTAAAATATAAATGTCATTTGCTAGATTTTATTTGACTTTACACTTTTTATTTGTAAGTATACGCCTTAAAACTGGACAGAAAACGTTTAATAGCTTCTGGTAAGTAGAACTTTTTTAGATTTTTTGTAATTCTTAACAACGGTTTATTCTAAAAATTAGCAAAAATTTGATTTTAAATATCTTAAATATATTTTAGCGAAGGTAAAAAAGTGCAATTAGAATCTAAGCAGAATAGACGTTTGGATGACTATAATCGGATTTTGTCGAAAACAATTGAATTCTACACTTGCAGTAACCTAAAAAAGTTGCAATAAATTGGTTTTTTTTCTTTTTTTCGACTGCAGTGGTTAAAAAGTAAACGATATTTGCTAGATTTTATTGGACATAACACTTTTTAATTGTTAGTATACGCATTAAAACTTGACAGAAACCTTTTTATCCTTTTCTCATATAGCCCAATCTTAGAATTTTTATAGTTTTAACTACGATTTAATCCAGAAAGTAGTAAACATTTCTTTTTAAATATATTAATAATTTTTTGCGACGGTAAATATGTGATACTAGAAACAAAACAGAATGGATGTCAGGTCTACTACAATCGAGTTTCGTTGCAAAAGAATGGAATTCTGTACCCAAAGTTACCAAAAAAATTTGTAACAAAATGATTGTCCTCCTTTTTTTTGGACTGCCGTTGTTAAAATATATTTGTCATTTGCTAGATTTTATTTGACTTTACACATTTTATTTGTAAGTATACGCCTTAAAGCTGGACAGAAAGTGTTTCATAGCTTCTGGTAAATAGAACTTTTTTAGGTTTTTAATAATTCTCAACAACGATTTAATCTACAAAGCAGTGAAAATTTTTTAAATATATTACCAATTTCTTAGCGAAGGTAAAAATGTGCTATTGGAATCTAAGCAGAATAGACGTTTGGATGACTACAATCGAATTTTGTCGGAAAACAATTGAATTCTACACGTGATGTAACAAAGAAAAGTTGTAGTAAAATGATATTTTCTCTTTTCTTCGACTGCCGTTCTTAAAATATAAATGTTATTTGATATATTTTATCTAACTTAACACTTTTTATTTGTAAGTATACGCTTTAAAGCTGGACAGAAAACGTTTAATAGCTTCTGGTATTAGAACTTGTTTAGATTGTTTATAATTTTTACCTACAAATATAATCTAAAAAGTAGCGAATATTTTTTTTTAAGTAAATTAAAAATTTTTTAGCTAAGGTAAAAATGTTCTATTAGAAACTAAACAGAATAGACGTTTGGTTGACTGCAGTCGAATTTTGTCAAAAAATAATTGAATTCTACACGAGAAGCAACGAAAATGTAATAAAATGATTATTTTTCTTATCTTCGACTGCAGTTGTCGAAAAGTAAATGATATTTGCTAGATCTTATTAAATAAAACTTTTTTTATATGTTTGTATACGCTTTAATACTTGAAAGAAAACGTTTTACAGTTTTTTTTATATAGCATTTTTTTATGTACCTGATAGTCTTGAACTACGATTTAATTCAGAAAGTAGCGAAAATTTTTTTCTAATTAAATCAAAACAATTTTAGCGACAATAAAAATATGGTACTAGAAACAAAACAAAATAAATATCAGTCTTAATACAATCGAGTTTCGTTGAAATAGAATTGAATTTATCACGTAAATTAACTAAAAAAAGTTGTAAAAAATAGATGTTTTCCCTTTTTTTTACCTGCAGTATGCCGAATATAAATGATGTTTGTCAAATTTTTTCAGGCTTCAAACTTTTTATTTTTCAGGATTTGCTTTAAAACTTAAAAGGAACCATTTAAAAGCTTTTGTTTAATAGCACTTTTTTAGAAATTTGATAGTTTTTACTACGATTTAATGCAGAAAGCACCGAAAATTTTTTAAATATATGAACAATTTTTTAGCCAAGGTAAAAATGTTCTATTAGAAATTCAACAGAATAGGCGTTTGGTTGACTACAGTCGAATTTTCTCAAAAAATAATTGAATTCTACACGAAAAGTAACGATAATGTAGTAAAAAAATGATTTTTTCTCTTATCTTCGACTGTAGTTGTCGACTTGTAAATGATATTTGCTAGATTTTATTAAGTATACCTTTTTTTATTCGTTAGTATACGCTTTAATACTTAAAAGAAAACGTTTTATAGCTTTTGTTATATATCACTTTTTTAGAAATTTGATAGTTTTAAACTACGATAGAATCCAGAAAGTAGCGAAAATTTCTTTTTAATTATATTAAGACTTTTTTAGCGACAATAAAAATATGCTACTAGAAACAAAACACAATAAATGTCCGGCTTACTAAAATCGAGTTTCGTTAAAATAGAATTAAATTTATCAGGAAAATTACAAAGAAAAGTTGTAATAAATTGATTTTTTTCCTTTTTTTGGACTGCAGTTGTTTAAATATAATTGTTATTTGCTAGATTTTATTTGACTTAACATTTTTTATTTGTAAGTATACGCCTTAAAGCTGGACAGAAAACGTTTCATAGCTTCTAGTCAGTTGAATTTTTTTAGATTTTTTATATTTCTTAACAACGGTTTAATCTAGAAAGCAGCAAAAAATTTTAAAATATATTAACAATTTTTTAGCGAAGGTAAAAATGTGCTATTAGAATCTAAGCAGAATATACGTTTAGTTGACTACAATCGAATTTTGTGAAAAACCATTAAATTCTACACTTGCAATAACCTAATAAAGTTGTAATAAAATGATTTCTTTTCTTTTTTTTCGACTGCAGTGGTTAAAAAGTAAACGATATTTGTTAGATTTTATTGGACATAACGTTTTTTATTTGTTAGTATACGCTTTAAAACTTGACAGAAAACGTTTCTATGCTTTTCTCATATAGCACAATTTTAAAAATTTTATAGTCTTCAACTACGAAATAATCCACAAAGAAGTAAAAATTTCTTTCTAAATATATATTAAACATTTTTAACGACGGTAAAAATGTTATACTAGAAACAAAACAGAATGGATGTCAGGTCTACTACAATCTACTTTCGTTGAAAAAGAATGGAATTCTATACCGGAAGTTACCAAAAAAATTCGTAATAAAATGATTTTTCCTTTTTTTTTAGGCTGCTGTTGTTAGAATATAAATGTTATTAGCTAGATTTTATTTGACTTAACACTTTTTATTTGTAAGTATACGCTTTAAAGCTGGACAGAAAACGTTTCACAGCTTCTGGTAAGTTGAACTTGTTTAGATTTTTTTAATTTTTAACTACAAATTAATCTAAAAAGTAGCGAATATTTCTTTTTTCAAATGTATTAAATATTTTTTAGCTTAGGTAAAAATGTTCTATTAGAAGCACAACAGAATAGACGTTTGGTTGACTAGAGTCAAATTTAGTCAAAAAATAATTTAATTCTACATTTGATATAAGAAAAAATAGTTTTAGTAAAATGATACTTTCTCTTTTCTTTGACTGCAATTTTCGAAAAGTAAATGATATTTGCTAGATTATATTAAATATAACTTTTTTTATTTGTTTGTATACGCTTTAATACTTGCAAGAAAACGTTTTATAGCTTTTGTTATACATCACTTTATTAGAAATTAATTGTTTTTAACTACGATTTAAACCAGAAAATATCGAAAATTTTTTTTTAATTAAATTAAAACATTTTTAGCGACAATAAAAATATGCTACTAAAAACAAATCAGAATAAATGTCCGGCTTACTAAAATCGAGTTTCGTTGAAATAAAATTGAATTTATCACGTAAATTAACTAAAAAAATTTGTAATAAATTGATTTTTTCCCTTTTTTGGGACTGTAGTTGATAAATATAATTGTTATTTACTATATTTTATTTGACATAACACTTTTTATTTTTTAGTATACGCTTTAAAACTTGACAGAAAACGATTTTATGCTTTTCTCATACAGCACAATTTTAGAAATTTTATAGTCTTGAACTACGATATAATCTAGAAAGAAGTAAATATTTCTTTTTAAATATATTAAAAAATTTTTAGCGACGGTAAAAATGTGTTACTAGAAACAAAACAGAATGGATGTCAGGTCTCCTACAATCGAGTTTCGTTGAAATAGAATTGAATTTATCACGTAAATTAACTAAAAAAAGTTGTAATAAATTGATTTTTTCCATTTTTTTGAACTGCAGTTGTCAAAATATAAATGTTATTTGCTAGATTTTATCGGCTCTAAAACTTCTTATTAGTTTGTTAACGCACTAAAACTTAAAAGAAAACGTTTTATAGCATTTGTTATATAGCCTTTCTTTAGAAATCTGATGGTTTTTAACTATTATCTAATCCAGAAAGCAGCGAAAATTTTCCTAAATATATTGAAAAATTTTTACCGACGGTAAAATTTGTGCTTTTAGAAAAAGGAACAAATGGATGTCAGATTGACTACAATCAAATTTCGTTGAAAGAGAGTTGAATTCTACACGTAAAAAAACCAAAAAAATTATAGTAATATTATTTTTTTCCTTTTTTTTAACTGCATTATGCCGAATATAAATGATGCTTGTCCAATTTTTCAGGCTTAAATCTTTTTATTTTTAAGGTTACGCTTTAAAGCTGGAAAGGAAACATTAAAAAGCTTTTGTTTTATAGCACTTTTTTAGAAATTTGATAGTTTTTACTACGATTTAATCCAGAAAGTAGCAAAAATTTCTTTTTAAATTTATTAAAATATTTTTAGCGACATTACAATTGTGCTACTAGAAACAAAACAGATTAAATATCAGGATTACTACAATCGTGTTTTGTTGAAAAAGAATTGAATTCTTCACGTAAAGTAACTTAAAAATGTTTTAATAAAATGACTTTTTCCCTGTTTTTAGACTGCAGTTGTTTAAATGTGAAATCTATTTGCTGGATTTTATTGGAACTAACACATTTAATTTTTTAGTATACGCTTTAAAGCTAAACAGAAAACGTTTCATAGCTTCTAGCAAGTAGAACTTTTTTAGATTTTCTATAATTCTTAACAACGATTAATTCTAGAAAGCAGCGAAAAATTTTAAAATCTATTAACAATTTTTTAGCGAAGGTAAAAATGAGCTATTAGAATCTAAGCAGAATAGACGTTTGGATGACTACAATCGAATTTTGTCGAAAAACAATTTAATTCTACACGTGATGTAACAATAAAAAGTTGTAATAAAATGATTTTTTTTTTTCGACTACAGTGGTTAAAAACTAAACGATATTTGCTAGATTTTATTGGACATAACACTTATTATTTGTTAGTATACGCTCTAAAACTTGACAGAAAACGTTTTTATGCTTATCTCATATAGCACTTTTTTAGAATCTTTATAGTTTTTAACTACGACTTAATCCAGAAAGTAGCAAGAATTTCTTTTTAAATTTATTAATACATTTCTAGCAACATAAAAATTGTGCTATTAGAAAAAAACCAGATTAAATATCAGGATTACTACAATCAAGTATCGTTGAAAAAGAATTGAATTCTTTACGTAAAGTAACCGARAAATGTTGTAATAAAATGATTTATTCCCTTTTCTTGGACTGCAGTGGAAATAATGTTTTTTGCCGGATTTTATTGGACCTAAAACTTTATATTTGTTATTATACGCTTTAAAACTTAAAAGAAAACGTTTTATAGCATTTGTTATATAGCCTTTCTTTAGAAATCTAATGGTTTTTAACTATTATTTAATCTAAAAAGCAGTGAAAATTTTTCCTAAATATATTGAAAAATTTTTACCGGCGGTAAAAATTGTGCTATTAGAAAAAGGAAAAAATGGATGTCAGATTGACTACATTCTAGTCTCGTCGAAAGAGAGTTGAATTCTACACGTATAAAAACAAAAAAAATTGTAGTAATATTATTTTTTTCATTTTTTTTAACTGCAGTATGCCGAATAAAAATGATGTTTGTCAAATATTTTCAGGCTTAAAACTTTTTGTTTTTAAAGATACGCTTTAAAGTTTGAAAGGAAATATTAGAAAGYTTTTGTTTAATAGCACTTTTTTAGAAATTTGATAGTTTTTACTATGATTTAATCCAGAAAGAAGCAAAAATTTCTTTTTAAATATATTAATATATTTTTAGCGGCATTACAATTGTGCTATTTGAAACAAAACAGAATAAATATCAGGTTTACTACAATCGAGTTTCGTTCTAAAAGAATTGAATTCTTCACGTAAAGTAAACAAAAAATATTGTAATAAAATGATTTTTTCCCTTTTTTTTAGACTGCAGTTGATAAATATGAAATCTATTTGCTGGATTTTATTTGGACTATAACTTTTTATTTGATAGTATACGCTTTAAAGCTGGAAAGAAAAGTTTTCATAGCTTCTAGTAAGTTGAACTTTTTTAGATTTTTATTGATTCTCAACAACGATTTAGTCTAGAAAGCTGCGAAAAATTTTAAAATATATTAACAATTTTTTACGCAAGGTAAAAATGCGCTATTAAAATCTGAGCAGAATAGACGTTTAGTTGACTACAATCAAGTTGTTTCAAAAAAAAATTAAATTCTAAACTTGCAGTAACCTAAAAAAGTAGTAATAAAATGATTTTTTTTCTTTTTTTCGACTGCAGTGGYTAAAAAGTAAACGATATTTGCTAGATTTTATTTGACATAACACTTTTTATTTGTTAGTATACGCTTTAAAACTTGACAGAATACGTTTTTATGCTTTTCTCATATAGCACTTTTTTAGAAATTTTGTAGTTTTTTTTAACTATGATTTAATCCAGAAAGTAGCAAGAATTTCTTCTAAATTTATTAATACATTTTTAGCAACATTAAAATTGTGCTTTTAGAAACAAAAGAGATTAATTATCAGGATTACTACAATCGAGTATCGTTGAAAAAGAATTGAATTCTTTACGTTAAGTTACCAAAAAATGTTGTAATAAAATGATTTATTCCCTTTTTTTGGACTGCAGTTGAAATAATGTTTTTTTTCGGATTTTATTGGACCTAAAACTTTATATTTGTTATTATACGCTTTAAAACTTAAAAGAAAACGTTTTAAAGCTATTGTTATATAGCATTTCTTTAGATATCTGATAGTTTTTAACAATTATTTAATCTAGAAAGCAGAGAAAAATTTTAAAATATATTAAAAATTTTTTAGCGATGGTAAAAATTCGCTATTTGAATCTAAGCAGAATAGACGTTTGGTTGACTACAATCGAATTTTGTCAAAAAACAATTGAATTCTACTCTTGCAGTAACCTTATAAAGTTGTAATAAAATGATTTTTTTTCTTTTTTTCGACTGCAGTGGTAAAAAACTAAACGATATTTGCTTGATTTTATTGGACATAACACTTTTTATTTGTTAGCATACGATCTAAAACTTGACAGAAAACGTTTTTATGTTTTTCTCATATGGCACTTTTTTAGAAATTTTATAGTTTTCACTACGATTAATTCCAGAAAATAGCAAGAATTTCTTTTTAAATTTAATAATACATTTTTAGCGACATTAAAATTGTGCTATTAGAAAAAAAACAGATTAAATATCAGGATTCATACAATCGAGTTTCTTTGAAATTGAATTGAATTTATCACGTAAATTAACTAAAAAAATTTGTTATAAATTGATTTTTTTCCTTTTTTTTAACTGCAGTATGCCGAATATAAATGATGTTTGTTAAATTTTTTCAGGCTTAAAACTTTTTTTTTTAAAGATACGCTTTAAAGCTTGAAAGGAAACATTAGAAAGCTTTTGTTTAATAGCCCTTTTTTAAAAATTTGATACTTTTTACTACGACTTAATCCAGAAAGTAGCGCAAATTTATTTTTAATTATATAGATATATTTTTGGTGACATTACAATTGTGCTATTTGGAACAAAACAGAATAAATATCATGTTTACTACAATCGAGTATTGTTCAAAAAGAATTGAATTCTTCCCGTTAAGTAACCAAAAAAGGTTGTAATAAAATGATTTTTTTCCTTTTTTTTGAACTGCAGATGTTGAATTATAAATGTTTTTTGCAGGATATTATTGAACGTAACACTTTTTACTCGTTAGTGTACGCTTGAAAACTTGAAGGAAAATGTTTTACATCTTTTGTTTTATAGCATTTCTTTATGTATCTGATAGTTTAGAACTACAGTTTAATTCAGAAAGTAGCATTAATTTCTTTCTAAATATATTTAAACATTTTTAGCGACGGTTAAAAATTGCAACTAGAAACAAAACAGAATGGATGTCAGGCTTATTACAACCGATATTCGTGGAAAATGAATTGAGTTCTTCACGTAAAGTAACCAAAAAATGTTGTAATAAAATGA
>NW_014570733.1:0-1899 GCF_001313835.1 Polistes canadensis
ATTTATTGAAAGTACTTAACTCATTAAATCTCTTTCCATTTAAATAAAAGTACTTTACACAACAAATATCATTATATTTAAATGAAAGTACTTAACCTATCAAATCTCTTTTTATTTGAATAAAATACTAAACTTATCAAATCTCTTTCCATTTAAACATAACTACCTAAAATATCAAATCTTTTTTTATTTGAATAAAAGTACTAAACTTACAAAAAATATATAAGACTTAAAGGAAGTTATGGACGGTTAATAAATCATATAAACAATTAATTTGAACTAGTTGTACGTTTTGTCCCTTACTAGGGATCTTATCAGCAACTAAAAAATTTTTATTATGACTTGTTTGTAAATATTACAATAAATTTTAATTTTTTTTTTCTTTTTTTACTTTGATCATTTACAGTTCTCGTGTCCATACATATAATCTTTTTTACAGAGTCTGACATTTTAATAAAACTTCACATATTACAATACAATTTGATCCTAAAACATCTTATCTTATCACACGTGTTCAAATACTGATTCTATCTTGACTAGTGTTTATTTTTCTAGGTATTTTTAGTATTATGATGTCTTCTATTTGTGTGTCCTGTTATGATAATTGAATTTAAAAATTTCATTATAGATGTTGTTTAGATTGTTTGTGCCTGTCCTATAGGAAACTGTATTGTTATTCGTTCTGTTGTACATTTCTCTTATGTTCCTTTTGTACCAGTTGTCTTCTCTGTCTAAAATAGCTTTATCTTAAAATTTTAACTTGTGTCTTGTATTAAAATGGTGTTCAGCTACTAAAGTAGTATTATTTTTTTGAACATTCGTAGGTTTACAATCATTCCTATGTTTTTCTATTTTTTTTTTAATTTGTGTTTGTCACATTTACATTGTATATTGTTAACTAAGTTCGATTGTTCTAGTTTATCAACCTTGTCCTTTAGTTCTATAAATATTAAATTTATTTTAATTGGGTTATTAAATACTAGTTTTACATTAGTATTTTAAAAATATTTATTTATTTTATTCGACAAAAATTTGATAAAAGGAAACTTAATAATTTTTATGTTTATAAGACTCGTTAGGTAATAATTATTTTTTAAGATTAGTTCTATTATTTTCTTATTTTCGATATGAAATTTCTTGCTACTTATTGTCAGGGATCTAAATATTAACCCTTTAATTACCCTAATTTTTTTGCTCATGGGATTATTCGAATTATAATTTATACATCTACCAGAGCTTGTAGGTTTACCATACTAGTTCAGTACAACGAAACCGTCTTTGTTTCTTATAATATTCGCATCTATGAAGAATAAGGTTCCCTTATTTTCTACCTCTATTGTGAATTGGATCTTAATATTGACACTATGGAAGGTCTTTAGTTTTTGGTCCATTCYATCTGTAGGTATTGCTGTGATAACGTTATCAACATAAACGTTCAGGATAGAAACAAGAAAGGGTGACCTGCCTTTAATCTTTTTTTAGATTTAATTCATCAGTTGATTAGCTAGCACTGGGCTCGCTGGATTACCCAATCTAGAGCCTTCCATTTAAAGGTAGAAAGACCCGTTGAACTGAAAGTAGCTCGATTAAAAACAAAATTGTATTAGTTCAACCAAGATATTCTTTATGACTTTTATACATTTTGCAAGTACTTTTTAATCTTCATTGACTGTTTTTAATACTAGTTCTTTTGGAATGTTTGTAAAAAGAGAGATTACATCTAATGATACAAGTATGTATCCTTCTGGTAAATTTATTTTTTCTATAAACTCTGCAAACTTAAACGAATTTTTGTTGGAAAAAACAAGTTTGTTTGAGATAGATTTTGTTAACGTCTGATGTAAAAATTTTGCTATTTTATAGCACGGTGACTCTATGGAACTCACACCCGGCTTAAAG
>NW_014570733.1:4007-5170 GCF_001313835.1 Polistes canadensis
TATTTTAAATAAAAGTACTTAACCTATTAAATCTGTTTTTGTTTTAATCAAAGTACTGTACTAATCAAATCTCTTTTTATAGTAATTAAAGTACTTAACACATCCAGTCTTCTAATATTTGAATAAAAGTACTCCTCTCATTAAATCTTTATCTCTTTATTTGATATTACGCATCTAATTAAATTACTATTTATTTTAAAAATGTACCTAACTTTCTGAATCGCTTCCTATTTTAATGAAAGTACTAAACTAATCAAATCTTTTTTTATTTAAATGAAAGAACCTAACTTATAAAATTTCTTTTTAATAAAATAAAAGTACCTGTCACGTCCAAGTGACGACTTTGTATGGCAGGGCGTATTATCCAATGTTAATCATTTTATAACTAATATTCAATAGTTGCGATTTATCTTTCTGTCATTTTATACAAAAAAAAAATAATTTAAATTTTTGTTACTTACATTTTATACACTGTCGTATATAAGTAAATCTAGTCGAATTAGGCATTCTTATGAACGAGTATCGATAGTTATTATTTTGAAAGCATGTGATAATAATATAAACATGTGTTGATTGTCGTTCATAGGGTAACCTGCCTTACCTACATTACCGACTTTTGTTAGTTAACATTTGGTTAATGTAACAATAACTATCGGCAATAAACGGAGTAAATGATTCTTATTATTATTAAARTTWTTATGGAAAAATAATGTTATCTTCCTCGTAAATTCCTTTCACACGAGTTGGTGATGGTCGATAGTAGAGGGGGCATTTTGACGCGAGTGGGGGTACCTTCTTTTTAGCTGCGCTGGGCTCGACGAGAAGAGTCACGGGACTCCTCGCCTACGATCTACCGACAACCTCGAAAATTCTTCACTCGAAAATATTTACTTAGGTAATAACCTCTGTTTTAATAATAGATATTCACGCGTTTCTTTACAAGAAACTTTCTCTTTCTATAACGGCCAAAGACAACTCTAACTAGATTTGTCTTCATAAAAGTTAGAAATAAAAGCAGTCTGTTTTAAGATACTCTTCTTGTATTATTTGCTACTTTGTGAATTAAACCGTAGTTCAAAACTATCAGATACATAAAGAAATGCTATAATACAAAAGCTATAAAACATTTTCTTTCAAGTTTTCAAGCGTATACTAATAAGTAA
>NW_014570733.1:8203-9418 GCF_001313835.1 Polistes canadensis
CAATAAAAAGAAAGAAATCATTCTATTACAACATTTTTTGGTTACTAAACGTGAAGAACACAATTATTGTTCAACGAAAATCGATTAAATTAAAACTGACATCTAATCTGTCCTGTTTCTAATAGCACATTTCTACCTTTACAAAAAAGATTTAATATATTTAAAAAAAAATTTCTGCTACTTTCTAAATTAAACCGTAGTTCCAAACTATCAAATACATAAAGAATCGCTATATAACAAAAGCTGTAAAACGTTTTCTTTCAAGTTTTAAATCGTATACTATCAAATGAAAAGGGTTACGTTCAATAAAATCCAGCAAATGAAATTTATATTTAACAACTGCACTCCAAAGAATAGAATACAATCATTTTATTACGACATTTTTTGGATACTTTACGTGTAGAACCCAATTCATTTTCTACAAAAATCGAATGTAATAAACCTGACGTCCATTCTATCTTGTATCTTATAGCACATTTTACCTGTCGCTTAAAATGTTTATATGTATTTGGAAAGAAATTTTTGCTACTTTCTGAAATAAACCGTTGTTCAAAACAATTAGATACATAAAAAAATGCTATATAACAAAATAAGTAAATCGTTTTCTTTCAAGTTATAAAGAGTATTCATACAAAAAAAAAGTGTTACGTTCAATAAAATCCAGCCAATAACATCTATATTTCAACAACTAATGTACAAAAAAAAGAAAAAAATTATTTTATTACAACATTTTTTGGTTATTTTGCGTGAAGAACTCAATTCTTTTTCAACGAAAATCGATTGTAATAAACCTGACATCCATTCTGTTTTGTCTCTAGTAGCACATTTTAAACGTCGCTTAAAATGTTTAAATATATTTAGAAAGAAATTTTTGCTACTTACAAAATTAAACCGTAGTTTATAACTATTAGATACATAATGAAATGCTATATAACAAAAGCTGTACAACGTTTTCTTTCAAGTTTTAAAGCGTATAATAAAAAATAAAAAGTGTTACGTTTAATAAAATCCAGCAAAAAACATTTTTATTTTAACAACAGCTGTATAAAAAAAGGGAAAAAATCATTTTATTACAACATTTTCTGGTTACTTTTCGGAAAGAACTAAATTCATTTTCAACGAAAATCGAATGTAATAAACCWGACGTCCATTCTGTCTTGTTTCAAATAACACATTTTTACCTTTACGAAAAAGATTTAATATATTCAAAAAGAA
>NW_014570734.1:0-1317 GCF_001313835.1 Polistes canadensis
ACCGGTGTTGTATCGTAGTCAGTCAGCTGCAACAGCTTTATGTACGTCTTCGTCTGATTAGGTGCCGTGGTGGGGAGATTGCAGTCCCCCGTCTCCAGCAGTGACACAGATGTTATATTCGCAGCTGTTCCGCCGCAATCGTAACCCAACAATGCGGAAGCTATGGTGACGTAACCGATGATGATGCAGCAAAGTTCGGAATGCATCCTTTCTGTTGCAGRTTTACAGGTCTTGACAAAAATTTCTTATAATAGATTCATACAAAGTTTATATATGTGATAACTATGCAAGAATTGTCCTAATTTTTATTTCTAGTTAATTTAACTTTGTCTCCATGAACAATCCTACTTCTATTTTTATAACTAATTTTTATGTTTTTATTACGTAGAATCTCTAGAATCTGGTGATCCCAGTGTACTGGTCTTTAGGTTTAGAAGTTGGTTGATTCAACAAATAGACGTGTTTTCCGACCTCAAGTTTTTGGCCGCGAGAATTTTGATCATAAAAAAATGTGGATTTTATTTTTGCGCCCACCAGGTTCCTTCTTGCTATTTTCTGAGCTGACCTAATTTTATGAACTAAGTCTAAATAGTATTCTAAATAGGTATTCTCTAGGGCAATGTTCGTAAGCACCTCTCCCGAGGGAGCAATCGCTTGTCTTCCGAATACCAATTCATGAGGCGTGAACCTAGTTCCCTCATGCGTGCTAGTATTGTATGCGAACATAGCATGAGGGAGCCAATTATCCCACTCGCTCTTCTTACTAATAAATTGTTTTAAGTATTTTATTAATACAATATGCGAACGCTCAAGTGACCCATTTGACTGTGGGTAAAATGCTGTGGTTTTTATTTGCCTACAACGGTACTGTTTAGCAATTGCCCTCAGTAAGGAGCCTGTGAAATTTTTCCCTTGATCCGTCAGAATTGAGCGTGGCGCTCCGAATATATTACAAAAATTATGGACCATGCCCTCCGCAACATTAACTGATGTAGCAGTCTTCAGAGCCACCGCAACGAAAAATTTTGTTAGTGAATCCTGTATGGTGAGAATATATTTATTGCCCTTTTCTGTTTCCGGAAGTGGTCCAACAATGTCCTTGGCAATTTTGTCAAATGCCGCTCCTGGCGTATCGGTTAGTATCATTGGCTCCTTGGACTTTATTCTAACCAATTTCTTTAATTGATATCCTTCGCAATTTCTAATGTATTCTTGTATGTCTTTTTTCATATTGGGCCAATGATACCCCTGCCTAATTCTGTTATAAGTTTTTGTTACACCCTTATGTCCACCGATAGCCGAAGAGTGGCATTCCGC
>NW_014570734.1:3279-4414 GCF_001313835.1 Polistes canadensis
ATCGACACTCGTATTTCCAATGGCCAAATTTTTGGCATTAATTACAATGACCTTCCCTTCGTTTAACAGATTTATTAGATGAATTTGATGGACTTGGTGAATTCCTTCCTGACTTCCTTTTTAGCCAGCAATTGTTTTCCTTATGACCCTGCTTTTTGCAGTGATAACAGACTATTATTTCCTTAATTTGTCTGACACTCGCGACACGGCTCCTATAAGTAGGAGAAGCCGTTCTCCCTGCGTCCTCTTGAATTTGTTTGTCAATTCGCAGCAAACAAATTAAGGCTGAACTAAAATCGGTATACCATTCGAATCGCAATGCAGTTCGGTAATCTGACGGAAGACCGCGAATGAAGGCGTCAAGGCCTTCCTCTTCTATTTTGCGCTCAACAGATCGTTCCAAACGCCCAACCTGCTTCGATTCCTCATCAATTATTGACTGAGTTAGACTACGGACGCGACTAAAGTAATCTAGAACGTGCTCCTTTTGCTTTTTACACTCGGTGGCTAGTTGTCTGCGATAGTTATTCGTCCCGTGTGCTGGCAAGAAAGCATCCTTCAGCCGATCTATTAATTGCTCTACCTTAGTTATTTTTAGATCCTCTACAACAACGTATGCGTGTCCGTTTAATTTTGAGATAAGCAGCCTGGTCTGCGAAGTTTCTGTTTCGGCAGAATAACAAGCGGGCAAAGAATCTAGAGCTCTTTTACAAGCTTTTGCAAACTGAGTAACCGAGATGTTGTGACCATCGAACCTTGGTACCGCCTCCACAATTTCACGCAATAAAACCGCAGCATTCGTTGTACGCGGAAAAGGAGAGTGCGGACGAGATGCAGCAACTACTCCCCTCAATAAATCTAATTCACGCTTTAGTCGCTTATTTTCTCTTTTCAAATCGTTACCATTTGGCAAAAACGTAAAGTTAGGTTGACGCGGTGGAACAGGCCGTGGAGAACTGGATGGCGACAAATTTGGCGTTCTTGATATGGTGATAAATGAGTCTACCGGAGTTCGCGATCGTTCAAATCCYCGAAAGCCGCCAAAATCTTCGCTCATAGACCTACGAATTTCTTCTTCCCTTAATTCTAGTTTACGCTCTCTATGTGCTAACTCTTTTCTTTGATTTTCAATTTC
>NW_014570734.1:5951-8379 GCF_001313835.1 Polistes canadensis
GTCGTCAGCTGGGAATGAAATATGCTTTGAAAAAATATCATTTACTATCAAGCGCTARTTCCCGGTAGCGACTAAAGTAACAACTTATTATCAGGCAGAAATTCCCGGAACCACACGTGCGCCTCACACCCGAGCCAAGAGATTTCCTTTCATTGCACGTGTGCCCTATTACGACTGTGGGAATTGTATGTTCCAGCTAACCTTATTACTTCATATAATTGTTATTAACTATTTGTTCCATTAATTAACAATAACTGTTAAAATTTATTTCCAATTAAAAAGAACAACAAAATATATAACAATGTTATCTGCCGCAACTATTTAATTAAAGATAAATGTAAATAGCAATTGTTACATCAACCAAATGTTAATAGCAAGTGTCGGTAATGTAGGAGCACGAAGTCGGTATTACAGACTTGCACTTATCGACAGACCTGCTTACCGACCCTATTGGTAGGTAAGGTAGGTTTTCACATGAACGACAATTGATCCGTACAATTCTAATTTCCATATGCTACAAAATTGCAAATATCGATGGTCGTTCATGAGAGCACCTATTAGATAAAAGTGCAAATTATACAATATGTAGAGAAAAACATCGCGTACTAAAATATTAGGATACAAAACAATATAGATACAAATTTGTTAATGAAGAAAAAGCAAATATTAACGCTAAATATATAGAATTATGACAAAATTCAGATTTACTATAAATACTTAAATTTTTTAAATTAGTTGTCACTATGACGTGACAAAGAAATGCTATATAACAAATGCTGTAAAACGTTTTCTGTCAAGTTTTAAAGCGTGTACGAACAAATAAAGAGTGTTACGTTCAATAAAATCCAGCAAATACCATTTATATTTCCACAACTGCAGTCCAAATAAAGGAAAAAAATCATTTTATAACAACATTTTTTGGTAACTTTACGTGAAGAACTCAATTCTTCTTCAACAAAACTCGATTGTAATAAACCTGACATCCATTCTGTTTTGTTTTTAGTAGCACATTCTAACCGTCGCTAAAAATGTTTAAATATATTTAGAAAGAAATTTTTGCGACTTTTTGAAATCAAGCGTAGTTCAAAACTAGCAAATACATAAGGAATTGCTATATAAAAAAAGCTGTAAAACGTTTTCTTTCAAGTTTTAAGGCTCATACTAACAATTAAAAAGTGTTACGTTCAATCAAATCAAGCAAATAACATTTATATTTAAATAACTGTAGTCAACAAAAAGGAAAATAATCATTTTATAACAACATTTTTTGGCTACTTAACGTAAAAGATTCGATTCTTTTTCAACGAAATTTGATTGTAGTAAACCTTTCATTCATTTTGTTTTGTTTCCAGTAGCACATCTTTACCGTAGCTGAAAATTTTAAAATATATTTAGAAAGAAATTTTTACTACTTTCTGAATTAAACCGTAGTACAAAACTATCAGATACATAAAAAAATGCTATATAACAAAAGCTGTAAAACGTTTTCCTTTAAGTTTTAAAGCGTATAATAACAAATAAAAAGTGTTACTTTCAATAAAAACCAGCAAGTAACATTTATATTTCCACAACTGCAGTTAAAAAAAAAGGAAAAATTCATTCTATTACAACATTTTTTGGTTACTTTACGTGAAGAACTTAATCCATTCACAAGGAAAATCGATTGTAATAAACCTGACATCCATTCTGTTTTGTTTCTAGTAGCACATTCTTACCGTCGCTAAAAATGTTTAAATATATTTAGAAAAAATTTTTGCGACATTCTGAAATCAACCGTAGCTCAAAACTAGCAAATACATAAAGAAATGCTATATAAAAAAAGCTGTATAATGTTTTCTTTCAAGTTTTAAGGCTTATACTTACAATTAAAAAGTGTTACTTTCAATAAAATCAAGCAAATAAAATTTATAGTTCAACCACTGCACTCTAAAAAGAGGGAATAAATCATTTCATTACAACATTTTTTAGTTACTTTACGTGAAGAACTCAATTCATTTTCATCAAAAGTCGATTGTAATAAACTCGACATCAATTCTGTTTTGTTTCTAGTAGCACATTTTAACCGTGGTACAAAACTACCAGATACATAAAGATATACTATATACCAAAAAGCTGTACAACGTTTTTCTTTCAAGATTTAAAGCAAATACTAACAAATAAATAGTGTTACGTTCAATAAAGTCCAGCAAAATACATTTATATTTAAATAACTGCAGTTCAAAAAACAGTAAAAATTCATTCTATTACAACATTTTTTGGTTACTTTACGTGAAGAACTCAATTCTTTTTCAACGAAACTCGATTGTAAAAAACCTGACATCTATTCTGTTTTTTTTCTAGTAGCACATTCTAACCGTCGCTAAAAATGTTTAAATATATTTAGAAAAAATTTTTGCGACTTTCTGAAATCAACCGTAGTTCAAAACTA
>NW_014570735.1:0-9061 GCF_001313835.1 Polistes canadensis
ATTTAATTAGTTAGGTACATTTTTTTAAATAGAAATAGATGTAATTAGTTAGATACATTCATATAAAAAGAAATAGAGATTAAATAAGTTAGGCACTGTCATTAACATTAAAAAAGATTTATTAGGCTTAGTATTTTCTTTTAAATAGAAAGAGATTTAATAATTTAAGTACTGTTACGACCCTGTTTTGAGCCGTCCCTGGAAAAAGGACGTGAAGGCCGTTTCCTGACTACAAGTTGTTGATCGTGGAGATTTTGACAGAAGCTCGGAAAGAACGGACGTGTTTATATTACGAAAAACTGTAGATAGACCCTTAACGGTGGTGGGAGTTCTATAAATAAAGTTCCTTGTTCATCTTATGTAATCTAAATTTGGGCGGGAGCGTTACTTTTCTTGGAAGTATTACATTTTTTGGGGCTCGTCCAGGATCTGTTTTGATCCGTTTTGTTCGGAAACGAGTGCGTGTGTGAGCTTTGCATGGCTGCAAGAGGTCGTCGGGGTGGGCAGGTAGAGAAAGAGGAGCGGGTTCAAGGAGCGGAGTTTCAGGCTCTCGCGTTGTTGGTGAAGGAGCTCAGGGAGGAGCTGCATTATCAGCGTGGGAAGTTGGAAGAACATGAGAGGAGGAACGCTGAATTAAGCGCGCGGTTGGAAGCTACGGACAGTGCAGCCCAAGGTAGACCGCAGCTAAGTACTCCTTCTTGCTCTCGGGGGGATTTCTTAGGATAGAAGCGTAGGGAAACAGGGCAGATGTTAGCCGCAGAGCGTCCGCGTCAGCGTGAAGTCAGTTTTGGGAATAGGTTCAGGTCGTGTGGAAGTGATAGAGTTAGGTTATACCGTAAAACCCGATACGTACGATGGGAAAGTGAATTTCTTTCTCACTTTGAGTTGGTGGCTAGGGCAAATAGCTGGGATGAATCGGCAAATGCGTTAGCTCTCGCGACGGGTTGACGGGGGAAAACGCGCGCAGTTTTACAGGCTTTCGGGGAATGCGAGGAATTTTCATTTGCAGCGCTGAATTCAAAGCTGAAACTGCGCTACGGGGAGCGACTGAACCAGCAGAAGAGCTACACGGAATTCGCGAGTAGGAGGCAGAAGGCTGGAGAGGATTGGGCGGTGCTAGCCGCAAATTTAGAGCGCCTGGCTCGATTTGTGTACTAGGAGTGCAAAGCCGAGACTCAAGATAAGATCGCTTGCGGCCAATTCCTGAATGCGATCAGGGACCCTGAGGTTCAGACGGCCCTTAAAGTCGGGGGGGTCAAGTCGTGGCGTGTCGCAGCGGTGAGGGCGTTTGAGCTCGAAGCGATCTACGCAGCCAGGTCGTCGGAGGTATCACGCTTTCAACGTGGGGAAGCTCGCGCCTATACGTCCATGCCTAGGCGGCAGGATTCCAATGCGTTCAGTGGTGAAAGGGATAAAAGGACGACAGAGAGATGTCTGGATGAGTGCGCTAGCGGGGGTAGTTCACTCCGCCGGGAAAAGAGACTGAAGGTGGCGGCTCCGCGAGAAACGCGTTCAGCAAACGCGAGTTCGTGCTGGAAGTGCGGGAGGACTGGTCACTTCCAGAAGGAGTGCCGTGAAGGTAGGAGCAAGGGAAACTAATATGAACYGGAWWAACRRGGTCCAGTCCGGTTAAAGCAACTAGACCCCTCGTAAGGAAGGTGGAGGACGTGCATGCRAAGGAASAGCAGGAGTCAKTYATTTTCATGGARAGGGTRAATRRGGGGCCGTGCAGGGTAATGGTGGATACTGGATCTGACATCTCGTTGGTAAATCCRARATTCGTGGATAGGGATTYYGAGAGGGTTAGATTAGGTGCGCGTTTGCGTAATCYAACGGGRRAGGYKTTTCCTKCCGTGGAAAAGGTAAAGGCGAAGGTGGARWTAGGGCAATTTTYGGAGGAGTTATTTTTAGTTGYAGCGGTGATCAGTGATGATTGCATTTYKGGGAGAAATTTCCTGTCTAAGRCCGGTTTAGTCGTRAAATTTCGGGAATTTATTTCAGGAAATGAAGGCATCGTGTCAATGATTGTGGAGGGGACCACCGAGGTGCTCGMTCGCATTTTGGARGAGAATTCCAGTAATCTAAAAGAAGAGCAGAGRAACCGATTTGCGGAATTTCTCCAGTYYAATGCGAGGGAGTTTGTGRAAGATGCGGAAGCCGGGAGCKGCGACGTCGTGWAGCATRCGATAGTGTTGACAAACAGCGTATCGATTAGGCAACTACCGCAGAGGATTCCACTTCATCAGCGGGAAGATGTAGACAAWATCATCGAGAAGATGAAAACGCGAGKGGTGATAGARGAATCAAACAGCCCGKGGGTGTCGCCAGCGGTGCTCGTCAGAAAGGAGGATGGAACACTGAGATWCTGYGKGGACTGCAGTAAGCTCAATAAAGTYACGAGAAAGGACTYCTATCCACTGCCACRGATAGATGATCTATTWGATCGCATASCTGGCATGGTWWTGTTTTCGACTCTGGACTTGAAGAGTGGCCACTGGCAAGTGAAGATGCGCACAGAGGATAAGAGTTAGACGGCATTTTTAGTAGGAGGAGGATTGTGGCAGTTCAGGGTCATGCCTTTTGGGTTATGCAACGCCCCAGCGACGTTCGAGCGACTGACGTTCGAGAAGATGTTACTTAATCTAGGCAAGGTTTTTGGGCGGCTCCGTTAAGCGGGGCTGATGATTAATCCGAAGAAGTATAAGTTCTTTGAGAAGAAAGTAAAGTACTTGGGCCATGTCATCTCTGAGAGAGGTTTCCCCACGGATCCAGAGAAGATCAGGACGGTGGTAGAGTGGCCGGTTCCCCGRAGTAAGACTCAAGTGAGGAGCTTCCTTGGACTATGTTCCTTCTACAGGAAGTTCGTAAAGGGGTTTCTCGCTGATTGCTAGACCCCTGTATGTGCTGACGAAGAAGGAAACGATGTTTTCCTGTGATTCGGAAAGCCAGCAGTCGTTTAAAGAATTGAAGAGGGCCCTGGTAACTCCTCTGACTCTTACTTTTCCGGTGGAGAGGAAGAGGCTTATCCTGGATACAGATGCGTCGAAGGACGGCCTAGGTAGAGTGTTTTCGCAGATCCAGGATGGTAGAGAGAAGGTTGTGTCTTATCACAGCAGGGTTTTCCACAAGGCTGAAAGGAATTATAGCGTCACGAGACGGGAATTCCTAGCTGCGGTGGATTGGATTATGACCTTCCACTATTATCTCTACGGAGCGAAGGTTGAGTTGCGAACGGATCACGCCTCCTTGCAGTTGCTCATCTCGTTTAAGAGGCTGGACGGGCAGCTCACGCGAAGGCTCAAACGTTTACAGCGCTATGACTACGTGGTCACGCACAGGAAGGGAAGGGTGCATAGCAATGCAGATGATTTGTCCCGGCTTCCGTGTGCAGAGTTTGGATGCTCTTATTGCGCTAAGCAGGAGAAAACGGAAAATGCCCATGTTGAGAACGTTGGAAGGATCATCTTAGGAGACGATGAAACCAGGAACTAGAGCAACTCACAGCAGGAAGATAGGAACATCGGGCCGCTGATACAGGCAAAGACGAAGAGAAGTAGGCCGTCCTTGAAGGAAATTTCGCCTCTAGTGCCGATCGCGAAAGTTTATTGGACGCAGTGGGATAACTTAGTCTTGGAGAAGGGACTACTTTTTAGGAGATTGGAGCGTCCGAACTTAAAAACGTGCACTTTGCAGGTAGTTGTTCCGGATGCTCGGTCTAAAGAGATCCTTGAGATAGCACACGACAACCCGGCGGGAGGACACTTTGGAGTCAATAAAACTCTGAACAAGATAAAGGAGAGTTTTTATTGGCTGGGTTGCAAACGGGATGTCAAGGAGTGGTGCAAGGCTTGCCCCGTTTGCATCACTAGAAAGGGTCCTTCGGAGAAGGGGAGTAGTAATATGCGGATCTACAACGTTGGGAACCCTTCGAAAGGGTGCAGATGGACATTCTGGGCCCATTTCCGAAGCCGACTCGGGGAAATAGAATATCTGCTCGTTGTCGTGGATTGCTTCAGCAAGTGGGTAGAGGCATTCCCTCTGAGGGACTTCAGAGCAAAGACGGTTGCAGAGACTTATGTAGAGGAAGTCGTCTTACGTTATGGAGTTCCGTTAGAGCTCCATACAGACTAAGGTACAAACTTTAAGTCTTGACTGATGAAAGAGGTTGCGGAACGCCTTGGGATCCGCAAGACGAGAACTACAGCGCTACATCCACAATCGGACGGACAGGTAGAGCGGCAGCACAGGACGATTACCGACTACCTCGTTAAGTATATCAGCCAAGATCAGGATTGGGACTGTTGGATATCGATGTTTTTACTTGCCTATCGGACTTCGAAGCATGAGACAACAGGTTTTACTCCAGCGGAAATGCTGGGAGGAAGGGAGCTACGCTTGCCTTTGGATTTACTGCGGGGGTGTCCTCCGGGCGAAGAGGAGAAAGCTTCTTCGGAAACTTATAGCTCAAGGCTCAGCTCACAGCTTGAAGAGATACATTCGCTCGCAAAGGAGCGGATGGAGATGAAGTCCTGTAAGGCAAAGGCTTGGTATGAAAGAAGGTCCAAGAGGAAGGATTTTGAAGGAGGACAGAAGGTATGATTATACAATCCTCGATGGGAAAAAGAAAGAGCAAAGAAGCTGGAGAGTGATTTAGAAGAACCTTATTTTATTTTTAAAAAAATTAATGATTTAGTTGTTAGTGTTGGTAGGTCTGGTAGGGGTAAGAAGCGCGTAGTGCACGCGGATCGTCCTCCTCCCTTTACAGAGTAAGGGGAAGAGAGTATAAGGAGACAACTAGAGTAGCGTAGGTTTACTTTGAGGGGAAATTAAATTTATTTTAAACCGTTAAATTTGGGAAGTTTTCTGCTATTCTTGTTTTCCGTTTAGGGTGGGAATGAAGGTTCCATATGGAGCTCTGAAGGAAGACGTAGATTTCCGAAGGAAGGCATTCAGTCCCGAAGGTAGGCGAACTACTCTAGAGGGAAGAAACCTTTCCTAGGGAAGGCGTGCTGTCCTGGAGGTGGAGCGAGGCTGTGGAAKCGTGGGAACGTTGACCGTTTCCAGGCTACGAGTTGTTGTGCGTGGAGATTTTGACAGAAGCTCAGAAAAAACGGACGTTTTTATATTACGGAAAACTGTAGATAAGCCTTTAACGGTTGTTAAAGTTCTATAAATAAAGTTCTTTGTTTTTCTTTTGTAATCTGAGTTTGGGCAAAAGCGTTACTTTTCTGGGAAGTATTACAGTACTTTCGTTAAAATGAAAAGAGTTTAAATTTGTTAAATACATTCATTCAAATGGAACGGGATTTGTTGAGTTAAGTACTTTTATTTAAATGAAAAGAGATTTGATAAGTTAGGTACCTTTATTTAACACTAAACATACAATAACGGGTCCAATGACCCATTTTGAACTTTTGCATTGAAAATGCACATATAATTTTATTGCGTTTGCACATTTAACTTCATGACTTTTTCTAAGTTATTAACGTACAGTTATAAAAATTTTTTTTTTTTTTTACTTTTGTTTATTCTGAATTATCATTGTTGTTTACCCATATCTACCACAACGGGTTATTTGACCCGGAGAGAATTTTTTTCTATTATGAGATTTCAAGTCACATTTGTAGTCAGTAATTTGCACATCCTTCCAAAGACTGTTGCGTAAAGTAGTTCTACAAGAATAGCTAAGAATAATTTCAAGAAAATATCAAATTTTAGATTAACAATAGCTTTTAAGTGTAAGAAAAAGTGGTAAAAATTAAAAGTCTTGGTAAGTACCTTGCTTATATTTTATTTTGATAGCTATAGTAATACAGGTCACTTTTTATTCAGAGAAATGATAAAGCCAACAAGACAGTACAAGTTCTTAGAGGATATAAATAATATTAGCGAAGAGTTTTCAGAAATTACTGAAGATGAATTTTCTGAAAATGAAGATATATTGGTTGCAAATAAAAATGAGTTTGATTCTACAGATACTGACGATTAAGAGGAAAATATTGTGAATGTATGTAGTGACCGAAAAAGAATTAGATTACTCTCAAGTTCGGAAGAAAGTGAAGTAGAAATAAATGAACAAAATGTTGCGAATGATAGATCTTTTTGGCAACAAAAGCAAGTAGGTGGCACACCTTGAAGAGCACCACTTCGTAAAATTTTTAAGCAAGAAGTAGGCATAAAAAGATATGCAAAACGTCATTTAATGAAAGGTAAAATTAGTACTGCATTTTCATTGATAATTGAGCACCGTATTATGAACCATATAAGAACATTCACAATAGAAGAAGCAAAGAGAGTGCTAGGTTCCGATTGGAGTTTATCTAAAAATAAATTAGATGCATTCATTGCAATTTTATATGCTCGAGCTGCATATGGAGCAAATAATTTGAATATTTCCTTTTTGGGGAATAAAATGTGGGGGCCTAAATTTTTTTCTGAAACACTGAGAAGAAATAATTTTACCCAAAATTCATAGATTTATTCGTTTTGATAAAAAAAGTCAGCAAAGCTAATGTTTGAAAACAGATAAATTCGCTATGGTATCTGCAATTTGGAATATTTTCATTGAGAACAGCCAAAACTCTTATAAACTCGGTGAAAATATTACTATAGACGAACAGCTATTTCCGACTAAAGTACGATGTAGATTTACGCAATACATACCTAACAAGCCGTATATATTTGGAATCAAATTTTTGTTAGCATCGGACGTCGATAGCAAATACGTCATAAATGCACTTCCATATCTTGAAAAAGATGAATATAGGCCCTCTTTAGTACCACTCTCTGAATATGTTGTATTCAAACTTATTGAGTTTTTTACGGGCTGCGGAAGAACACAGTCAATTTTTTCACAAGCAAATCCTTAGCAACACAACTCCTAGCCAAAAAAACTACGTTAGTAGGAACTATTCGGTCAAATAAAAGAGAATTACCACTAATTGCGAAGCTAAAGAAAGATAATGTGAAAACGATTTTCATCGAAACTTTTTAAAACAGATAATTGTACTCTTACAATCTATAAAAGTAAACCAACAAAAAAAGTACTTTTACATAGTTCTAGACATAAAAAAAAAAAGTAGAAAACAATGATAAACGTTTACCTGAAACTGTTTTATATTACAATAGAACCGAATTTGGTGTAGACATGACCGATCAAATGGCGAGGAAATTTACTACAAAATCTAAGTCTTGCAGATAGCCTCTCCAAGTTTTTTTTAATATCCCTGATTTAGCTAGCATAAATGCCTAGATTATGGACAAGCAAACGACAGAAGAAAATATCTCGAGACAAGATTTTTTACTCAAGCTAGCAATAGAACATGGCGCCGATTTTCGAGAAGCCCGTGAACAACCAAAACAAGGAACAAATACGAAAGGATCGTTGCCTTAGTCTACTACAGATGCTTATAAACGTATGAGATGTCAAATAGGGTACTGTAAAGAAAATAAAACCAACAAAATTTGCTCTAAATGTAAAAAATATGATTGCGGAAAATGTACAATGGCCGGACTTATATGTAAAAAATGCGATAAACTATAAATTAAAAATTTTTATTTTTTGCTTTTATAATAGAAATGTTCAACATACTACTTTGTTTAATTATAATAAACTTAATTTATGTTTTTATTTTTTTCCTAAAATCCATATTTCATACATTCAAGCATGAAAAATAATGTCGGGTCATTTGATCCGCTATAGTAGAAATAGGTATTTATTAAGTCTTGGTATGATTAGTGTTAAATAAAAGAGACTTGATGAGTTAAGTATTTGTATTTAAATATAAAGATTTTTGATAAGTAAAGTTCTTTCATTTAAATAAAAAGAGATTTAATAAGTTTAGCACTTTTATTTATAGAAAGAGATTTAATGAGTAAGGTATTTTTTTTGAATAGAAAAATTTTTGATAAGTTTAAAACTTTTATTCAAATACAAAGAGTCTTGTTTAATTAACTACTTCCATTAAAATAAAGAGAGATTTAATGAGTTAAGTACTGTCAAAAAAATTGAAAAAGATTTAATAAGAACAGTTCTTCAATTCAAATAGAAATAGATTTGTTAGGAGAAGTATTTTATTCAAATTAAAAGTTATTTGATAAGTTAAGTACTATTATTTAAATAAAACGAGATCTTAATATTTAAGTACTTTCGCTTAAATGGAGTAAGTATAAATACGTTGAGTACCATTTATAAAATTAAAAGAGATTTGATGCGTTATGTACTTTTATTTTATTAGAAAGACACAGAATGAGTTTATTACTTTTATTCAAGTAAAAAGATATTTAATAAGTTTAGTACTTTCTTTTAAATAAAAAGAGATTTAATGAGTTTAGTACTTTTATTTAAATAAAAAAAGATTTGATGTTTTAAGTACTTTTATTTAAATAACAAAAGATTTGATAAGTTGAGTACCTTTATTCAAATAAAAAGAGATTTAATAAATTGAATACTTTCAATAAATAGAAAGAGATATGATGAGTTGAGTACTTTAATTCAAAAGGAAAGAGGATAAATAAATAAAGTACTTTTAATAAAATATAAAGAGATTTATGTGTTGAGTATTTTCATTTAAATAGCAAACAATCTTACGAGTTTAGTACTTTTATTCAAATTAAAAGATATTTAATTAGTTTATTACTTTTATTAAGGATAAAAGAGATTTGATTAGTTTAGTACTGTTTTTCAAATAGATATAGATTTAATGTGTTTAGTACTATCATTAGATGGAAAGATATTTGAAAACTTGAGTACTTTCAGTCAAAATAAAAAAGATTAAATATGTTAAGTACTTTCATTCAAATCGAGAAAGATTTCATAATTAAGTACTTTAATTCAAATAGAAAATGATTAATTGAGTATAGTACTTTAATTCAAATGAAAACATATTACTGAGTAAAGTATTTTCAATAAATAAAAAAAGATTTAATAAGTTAAGTATTTTCAAACAATTAAAAAGAAATTTGATGAGTTTTGTACTTTCTTGTAAATGAAAGCAAATTTATAAGTCGAGTACTTTTATTCAAATATAAAGAGATTTTACATGTTTAGTACTTTCGTTTA